>NC_092166.1:72403689-72703689 GCF_045791955.1 Oncorhynchus clarkii lewisi
TCATGTAAAAATTGGATGATACATTTGGTTGTCATTTTCCTCTATTTTTTTACTACAAAAGACATCATTTTCACATATGTTGATGTTTGGGTGGTGCTGGAGATTATGAATATAAAGTTGGACATTTCAAAAAAATATTTTTTAAGTCCTTTAAATAAACATATTGGCTCTACCTAGCCACAACATGTTCCTTGTCTTTCAGGATGAACTGGCCACGACCAAGAGGAGTTACAAGGAACAGCTCAGTATGATGAGTGACCACCTGTGCAGCATGAACGAGACTCTCAGCAAACAGAGAGAGGAGATCGACACACTCAAACTGGGCAGCAAAGTATAGAGTCCCCTCACACATTCCTCACTTACTCTGTCGACTGCTACTATATTGATGAGGTCTCTCTTGCAAAACAGATTTGATCTCATTGAGACTAACCTTGATAAGTTAAGGTTCAATAAAACACTTCACTCACTGGCCCACACAGCAACATAAGCAGTACTAGGTCAGGTTATGCTGATATAGACATAACCCAGTAACAAACTACTATCCATTCTGAGGGGAGCTGGGATGTGCCAGTGGGGGATAAGGGGGGGGCACAGCAGGGTCTGATAGGAAAAGCACCTGCTGGAGTCAGAGGCTGACATCTGAGAAATTCATTACTGTTTGGCTGGGCTGTTGAAGTCGAGGAAGAGGCCTTCTGTTAAAACCCACTTCTCTTAAAACACTTCTTAGATGAGGTGTGTGTGTATACGTTCTGAGGGTATGGATTTCATCAACCCAAGCTATTGTGTGTGAATGGTGGCTGCCAAGTGCTGACACAAGCCTATTCAACCTGAATACAATCCAAGTGTAAAGAAATAAACCGATGACATGATTAGCTGTGAGTGAAACTCTAGAATGGAACTAACAATGTTTCAAAGTCTAGACTCATTCATGTGGTTTCTTTCATGAGTGATCACTGGTCACATACTAACACCACAATCTGATTCAAAAAATGCCATTCCGATCTCCAGATTACAGTACCAAAACAGAAGTGTTGATACTAGGACTGCGCTCCTGCTTTATCGCTTTCATGTTCATTCAAAAATGTATTGAGTCTTGGTTTACCATGCGTTATATGTAACTCAACCCCTCCTGCCTTTTCCAGGGAAACTCCAAACTTCTGAAGAAGAGTCGGTAGGAAAGTCTGTTGGGAAACTTGCTACATTTTGGATCGGCAGAGCACCCTGGACTGAGCTTTACTATGGGACAACCCACCCACTACAGTCCTGTCAGCTCCCTAGCACCCCAAGATGGAGGACCCTGTTAACTTCTATCAGAGGGTGGGCTATTAGGGGGTGTCTCTCTGATACCACTCTGCTTAACCATAAATAAGCAGTTTATCTAATGTTTATTTCTGATTTACACAGATAAGACTTTTGTAAAGTGCTTCCTAACGTGTGACGGAGGGCAGACTGACAACTGCTTGACCCTTTGACCTTTGGTTTGAGGGAAGTAGAGGAAAAAATAAAAATCCTAATGAGGTCATGGATGCTCACTAAAGTCAGGGATGAAGACCACCAGGCCCTCATGGTTACTGTCTTTCTCTCTCTCCTATCTCTGTGTGCTAAGCGTAAGAATGACATGTATTACTCAAATTGCTATTAAGTGGGAAGAGGAGATCATACGTGACAGAAAATAATTGAATCTTTCCATGTTTTATTAGATGGTTTTTAGTTTCAGTGAGAGAAAATGTGTGCAAATGTTGGTTATGTTTACCACAGTCTTCTGTTTGAAGAGCTGCCCCAGATTAAATCAAGGAATGAGTGACCAATTAATTAGACACACACTAGCCTCTGAAGTCCAGGCTTCGCGCTTAACCGAAAGTCTGAAACAAACAGACACACACACATTCCCTTAACTAGATATCCCATCTATCCTCTAGAACGGATAGAAGAATCCATACACTCAAGTAGCATTTATGACCTTACTTGCCAGAAGGTGGAGATTGCCCTTGTCTATGTCCCAATGGCAGACTAATTCCATATTTAGTGCACTGGCTTTGGTAAAAAAAAGTAGTGCACTATATAGGGAAAAGTGTTCCATTTTGGAAGTAGTCCAGGGGTGTATTCCGTGAGATGAAACGTAAAGAATGTGACGGTGCAGATAGAAATGCAGTGACAGAATAGATCTGTCTCGATTCCCCAATCAGTTCTAACATGACAGAACTGTTCTATATGATATTTCTATCTGAACTCGGGCCAATGTAGAGTTCATAAAATGGTGACCGTTTGTCTGTGATGTTTCTGTAGTGTGGATGTGCACTGAGGAGAACTATGACTGCGTCCCAAATGGCACCCTATTCCCAAATAGTGTGTTACTTTTACCAGAGCCCTATGGACCCTGGTCAAAAGTAGTGCACTATATAGGGAATAATGTGGTACCATTTGGGACATAGTATGTGTAGCACCACAGTCTCTAAACCCATGTTATTATGTATTGATGAAAAAGGGTTGTGAATATAATACTCCTTTTGAATCATTCAATGTACATTTATTGTATTGTGTACTTTTTAAAAGTAATATACTAAAAAACAAAGGCATTCATTCTATGGTTTCAAATGTCTAATTTCCATGATGACCCAATGAAATGACTGGTTGATCAATGAAAAAGATAAGAAATATCAAGGTAATCACTCACCTGCATTTATTTTTTGATTATTGGGTTTGAGATCTTTGGAAATATGTCTATTGAAAGGCAATACACACACAAAGGTCCACTCTCTTGGAACTCGAGTGAGACTGTATCACTGTTTGTGTACGGCACTTTACAATTGTATTATTGGCATGTTGGCAAGCTAGTCAACCCCTTGTCTGGAAATGTGTAATGACATCTCTAAACTGTTTACAATTAACAGCAGGGTCGTGTTCATTGGGCTACACCGTATCAAAACTTTTAGCAACTGAAAATGAAAGTTCAGATAGTTAAATGCTGTTTCAGACAGTTTATGGAACATTTTCTTCCATTTTGTACCTTATCCTGTGGACGGTTTAGACCGAAAATTGGTTTTGACGAGTTTGGATGCTTCTGATAGGTTGACTGGTTCTTACGTGTTCAGTTCAACCACCAGGTTTACCAGTAATGAGATCTCTATTATACCTGCCATTGGATCTTTTATATGATGAGAATTCAAGAGGTTTGCCAACATGCCCTATACTACTGAAACTTGTAAAACAATGTAATCTGACAGACCAACAGATTGCACATGAAATAAATAATAAAGAGCTCAATATTATTTTTGTGTTAGTACAAGTACTTATTGATGACGTACCACAGAGTTGAACACTTCAGGATATGTTGACAAGCTACTCTAGATTTACGAAGTTCCAATGTTATATGGCAAACAAACTTGTTAACTATGTCCAAAATGTTCCCAATCTCAAATAATTCAGGCAACACTAGCAGCTAGAACCAAACACTCACTCATACAAAAGCAAATTTCATAAGCCACTCGCACATGTGAGCTATTTTTGTTGCAGGTGCATGGTAACAGTTGAATAATATGAGAAAAAAGAACCTGCACACTGCTCTTGCTAGATTCACTGCTCTTTAATAAGCTTTACCCATCGGCCTCAAGGCCTTCGTCAGAGCTTTTGCAACCACTCATACACTACCACCCATAATAATAGTTGGCAGTTCCAGGATGATGGCCCTTACAGACTTCTGTTGCCAGCTGCACTGTTACTTCTTCAGCAAAGAACAGGATAAACCCTGATCACATTCATGTTGTCAATGTGCCCTTGGCCCACTATGACTGGGTGTTCTCATCCAAATACTCCTCTCGCTCTGTCCTCTCCATCTCTTACTGAATGTTCTCATCCAACTACTAGGGAAAGGGGGATATCTAGTCAGTTGTCCAACTGAATGTATTCAACTGAAAGGTATTCAACTTCCACATTTCACCCAACCCCTCTGAATCAGAGTGGTGCGGGGGGCTGCCTTAATCGACATCCATGTTTTCAGCTCCCGGGGAACAGTGGGTTAACTGCCTTGCTCAGGGGCATAACTACATATTTTTTCCTTGTCAGCTCGGGGATTCGATCCAGCAACCTTTCGGTTACTGGCCCAATGCTCTAACCACTAGGCTACCTGCCACCCTTCTCTCTGTGACTGAATGTTCTCATCCAACTAGTACCTCTCCTCTCTGACTGAATGTCCTCATCTAACTTCTACCTCTCTTCTCTCTCTGTGACACTGTTCTCATCCAAATACTACCTCTGTTTGCATTGTGTTCGTTTTGGGTCTGTTCCAAAGGGGCTAAATGACCTTGTATTGTGTTAGGCTGAAGGTTGGCCATAACCCATAGCCATCCTCCTCCTCCCCTCTGTGAAAAGTGCTGTGTTATCCCGTTTATCCACCCTCCTCCACTCATCTATTATCGGACAGAACAGAAAGAAAAGGGGGATACCTAGTTAGTTGTACAACTGAATGTCTTCCGCATTTTATCCAACCCCTCTGAAACAGAGGTGCAGGGGGCTGCCTTAATCCACGTCTTCGGCACCCGGGGAACAGAGGAAAACCACTTCAGTTTGTGTTGATATTGGTTTAATTTAATTTAGTGTGTATGTGAGAGAGTGTGATTCTTGTCTGGACCAACTCTAGATGACAGCACTTCAATGACTGTTATCTTCAACCCTTTAATTATCTCCCATCCAACCGCTGACCCCTCCCTTGGTGAGTAATCTCTAGTCATCCACGCCTAATTGTCCCACCCTAGCATCAGACCTCTGTCACTGTGTGAACCACTACCCTTTTTATCATGGAGTCATATGAACATGTCTGCCAGAATTCAGCTCAAACTCTCCATCTCCGATCAAATCTCTTTCTCACTTCAGATTTTTCTCTTTGGTCATAATTTATAGTCTCTCCAGTCTCCATGGCTTGAAACTAGGCCTAGCCCACTGTGATGTCGGGCTAGGGCTGGGGAAGAGGTTAATTGACAGACAACCTTGTCCTAATCAGTGTGTGAGTGAGTTGACTGGGGTGGAACGAGGTTCTTTGACAGACAACCCTGTCCTTGTCCTAATCCAACTTCTAAATGTCCCACCTGGAACGTAAAAAAAAGAGTCAGAATGTCTAGAATGTGCTTTACTACTTATTCATTACCGTTTTTCTTAGTTGGTGAAAATCAACAAAAAATATTATATTCATAAAGCTTCCTAGGCTATCTACTCGTAATGTATGCTAATGGCTCTTTGCGCTCGCAACATTGCAGCCTGATGTTTTATCGTGTGTTATTGTAGCCAAACCATAAGCTTTGTCTACTTCACCGGACACTCATAACATTGGCAAAAACAAACTCCCTGTCACACCAAAAGCATCGTCATCATTCGGCCAGATGAGATGTGGGAGGAGAATATGGGCATCCTCGGTTCATTCCTTCACTCGCCCCACTTCATTTCTCTAGCAGGGACGTCCCGTTAACGGGAGGGCTGAAAGGGGATAGCAAATCGGCTGCATTTTCTCTCTCTCCCTCTGCCATTTTGAGAGAAACCTGTCGGCCTCGCATATTGGGATTTCTGCTGTTTTAACGGAAAATAAGAATCATGACCTGATTGTTGTTATTTCGGGATTTGTGTAGAACGTGAGTATTTTTTTTGTTTCGTTGCAAGTTTCCACCAGAGTCAATTGACAACTTCCATCTCATTGCTCCGTCAAAACAACCTACTGTAGAAGAAGCAAGCAAGGCTACAACAATAGCTAACTTCTATTTTGGGGACAACTTGTTACCTACCACACACTGTGCAAAGTTGTTTATTCTATCAAATATGTATTATATTCTTAGTGGCAAATCTTGACTATCATGGCCATTGATATTTCTTGAACGAGTGGACTTTGCGTTTATAACGGGTAACATATAATTAACCATTTTAAAACTGTCATATTCTTTGCTGACAAACTACAACGAAAGTCATAGGTCGAATGACAATACAACAATACAACAAATACGCTGGTAGGATAGCCTCATTCTCATTTCGTGACATTGCATTGAAAACAACATCGTTCCTGTCCTGATGTTGAGACCAGAGTTCCTCCGGCGGTAATGAGTCATGGACGATCACAGCACGGTTGAATTATTACGGAGACCAATGCACAGTCTGCGTTGTAGCAAAACATGGAAAAACAACGATTGTCGCTATGCACCGTTTCACAGAAGGATGCGGTAGGACCAAAATGCAGCATTTTGTTGTCTCATTATATGTCCATTTTCAAACCACTAGGTCAGACGTCACTCAACAATACATTCTTGTACACTGGACATAGACTTGGCGTATGTCACTCAAAAGCAATACATCAGCTATAGCAGATACGCTTTTAAACAGGATGGTGTCCACACATAGTGCCTGCTAAACATGTATTGGTTGATAAACAATAGCAGTTGTAATTTAGGATCTGAATTTGATCACACTGTTGCAGGATTACTTTCCTTAAATGCAGGAAATCTTTAACTTGTATTAACTTGAAACATATTATTTGAGGTTTTAAAAGGCTTCTGAAGTTTGTAATTTCCAATATAAAATGTTCCCTTCTGAAAAATGCATCAACCCCTACAAAAATGGTCATTAATTATAATCCACATAATATTTCCTGTTGCTACTGGATTACTTTCCTGCTGTAGCAAACTGGCTCAAATTAAGATCCTTTGCTCCAGAGTGGCACAGCGGTCAGATCACTGCATCTCAGTGCAAGAGGCGTCACTACAGTCCCTGGATTGAATCCAGGCTGTATCACATCCGGCCGTGATTGTGAGTCCCAATAGGGTGGCGCACAATTGGCCCAGCATCGTCCGGGTTAGGGTTAGGGTTAGGGTTATTGTAAATAAGAATTTGATCTTAACTGATTTGCATAGTTATATAATATTTTTTGAATTGTAAATGTAACCTTATATATATATATATATATATATATATATATACACACAATTAAAAAATATATATATATATATATATATATATATATATATATATATATATATATATATATATATGGGGCATTGAAAACTCAGCCTTGTGTAGATTTTGCCACGAGGAAACAGAATCAATAGAAAACATCTTCTGGTACTGTCCATCGGTTGCTTGCTTTTGGAGTCAGGTCCAGGAATGGTTATGTCATAATATCAGGGTTCAGATGGACCTGGAAACTGTATTGTTAGGGGGATCTGAAAAACCACGATCAGTCAATGGGAACTATCATTATACTCTTGCGTAAAGTATTTCGTTTTAGAGAAATATCGGTAGACATTTTACAAATAGGGAGGTTCAGGACCGTTGTAAGACATTATAGTAAAATGGAGGGATGTATTGCAAAAGGAAATTGCAAAATCGATTTATACTGGGAAAGATGGGCTAATGTGTGGACATCGGAGGGTTGGGGTTAAGATCAGAATGATGGTGGATTGGCCGTTATGGGTGAAAATCAAGAACTTGAAGAGGAAATTAGGAATAGGTATAATTATTTAACTACAGGTACCATAGGTATAAGGGAAAATAGATGTAAATAGAAGTATTCTTGTCCGTTAGTTTACTTCTGGATCAGAAAACCAGTCAGTATCTGGTGTGACCACCATTTGCCTCATGCAGCACGACACATGTCCTTTGCATAGAGTTGATCAGGCTGTTGATTGTGGCCAGTGGGATGTTGTACCACTCTTCAATGGCTGTGTGAAGTTGCTAGATATTGTCGGGAACTGGAACACGCTGTCGTACACGTCGATCCAGAGCCTCCCACACATGCTTAATAGGGGACATGTCTGGTGAGTATGCAGGATATGGAAGAACTGGGACATTTTCAACTTCCTGGAATTGTGTACAGATCCTTGTGAAATGGTGCCGTGCATTATCAGGCTGAAACATGAGGTGATGGCAGTGGATGAATGGGCCTCAGGATCTCATCACGGTATCTCTGTGCATTCAAATTGTCATTGATAAAATGCAATTGTGTGTGTTGTCTGTAGCTTATGCCTGCCCATACCATAACCCCAATGCCACCGTGGGGCACTCTGTAATAACGTTGACAACAGCAAACCGCTCGCCCACACAACGCCATAGACCTGCCATTTACCCGGTACAGTTGAAACTGGGATTCATCTGTGAAGAGCACAGTGCTCCAGCGTGCCAGTGGCCATCGAAGATGAGCATTTGCCCACTGAAGTCGGTTACGACACCGAACTGCGGTCAGGTTAAGACCCTGGTGAGGACGATGAGCATGCAGATGAGCTTCCCTGTGACAGTTTCTGACAGTTTGTGCATAAATTATTTGGTTGTGCAAACCCACAGTTTCATCAGCTGTCCAGGTGGCAGGTGGATCTCAGATGATCCCGCAGGTGAAGAAGCCGGATGTGGAGGTCCTGGGCTGGCGTGGTTACATGTGGTCTGTGGTTGTGAGGCCGGTTGGACATACTGCCAAATTCTCTAAAATGACATTGGAGGCAGCTTATGGTAGAGAAATGAACATTAAATTCATTAAATTCTCTGGCAACAGCTCTGGTGGACATTCCTGCAGTCAGCATGCCAAATGCACGATCCCTCAAAACTTGAGACATCTGTGGCATTGTGACAAAACTGCACATTTAGAGTGGCCTTTCATTGCCCCCAGCACAAGGTGCACCTGTGTAATGACCATGCTGTTTAATATGTCACACCTGTCTGGTGGATTGATTATCTTGGCAAAGGCTCACTAAAAGGGATGTAAACAAATTTGTGTAGAAAAGTTGCGAGAAATAGCTTTTTGTGCATATGGAACATTTCTGGGATCTTTTATTTCAGCTCATGAAACATGGGACCAACACTTTAAATGTTGCGTTTGTATTTTTGTTCAGTATATCGGCAATATTAAAGCTGATCTGTTTGAGTGGTTACATTTCTTCAGCGCCATCCCTCAGCTGTGTCCCCTTTGTTATCATTCGACCTGCAGATTGGCCCTTTTATCAAGTCATTGATTTGTTCTAATCAAGCCATGCTGATCTAAGTTGCCAGTGGGACGTCTAGAGGACACGGTGTCAGCACAGGGTCAACACTGATGGCTATAAAGGCATTATCAAGATCTACAGATCATAGTGTGTTTATCTTATGTTTACATCAACACTCTGTTTACATTTGGTCATAATCAAGATGGGAAGGAGACATCATAAGAATACCCACAACTTCACAAACGACACCGTTTTTACAAAGGTACTGTAGGGACTCTATATTTTATTCCCTGTTCAAATGCGTGAATTCAGCACAGTAGCAGGGGGAATAGCAGGGCATAGCAGCACTTGTAGGGGGCATGAATCTCTTCTTTAGTCACAGCAGGGAGTATTTGATTCCAGATTACATTGTTTATTCTGCTATTAAGTATTCTGTCAAAGTTTGGAAGCAAATACGATACTGTAAAACGCTCAAGAAGACAGTAGTCTAATATGCATTCATGTACATTTCCACTGGCTGAACAAGTTAAATAAGGTCACGATGACAACCTTCAAAGGGGCAATCTGGAATATGACCACTTGTTTTGATAAACAACTGAATGATGGGACTGGAGAAATGTTACCACTCTCAAATAATTCATAGACAAAGCTATGGATGCAAGTAGGAATAGCTATGGATCAAGTAAGAAAATAAATCTGTCTGTGACTCACTCAACTCACTTCTGCAGCAAGCGTCTGACAGTTTTAAAGACTAGACAACGAGACAGTTCTTTATTTAACAAGGGAAGTCACATCTCTTTTCTAAATGCGGCTTTTTTGTCTCTCACTCATCAAGTCATTGTCTTGTGACTGTTTGGAAAGAGTCTCTGCCGGAAAATACATAACCTAGAGTTAAAAAGTTACATAGATATCTTGTAGGTGCTTTGAACTTGGCGTCTCCCTATATCTTGATTCACGGGGACAAGGGCTGTCTTTCTCCCACTTCAAGTCATTATAAAAGGATGATTTATATCATGTGAGACAAACATTACTGGAAAGCGAGCGATCATATCATGCAAACATTATGAACATATACTTCTTATTTAGTTATTAGACCACTGAGCATGCTTGCCCTTACATTTATATTTTAGTCATTTAGCAGACACTTTTATCCAGAGTGACTTACATGAGCAATTAGGGTTAAGTGCCTTGCTCAAGGGCACAGACAGATTTTTCACCTAGTCGGTTCGGGGATTCAACCAGTGAACTAACGGTTACTGACCCAACTATCTTAACCGCTAGGCTACATTCCGACAAAAGAGTTTCATACAGTAAGGGATGGTTTCCGGACACAGATTACATTTTGTGTCCGGGAAACCATGCCTAAAAAGCAAGCTCAATGGAGAAGTTCCATTTAAAATGCTTTTTAGTCCCAGATTAGGCTTAATTGGTGTCCCTAACCCTAAAAGTTTGGGCTTCAAATCGTAAATCAGCTGACATGAGCAACCAAACCTGAGTGACATGTACAGTACAGTTCAAAAGTTTGGGGTCACTTAGAAATGTCCTTGTTTTTGAAAGAAAAGCTATTTTTTTGTCCATTAAAATAACATCAAATTGATCAGACATAGACATTGTAGACATTGCTAATGTTGTAAATGACTATTGTAGCTGGAAATGGCAGATTTTTTTATGGACTATCTACATAGGCCCATATGAGCAACCATCACTCTTGTGTTCCAATGGCACTCTGTGTTAGCTAATCGACGTTTATCATTTTTAAAGGCTAATTGATCATTAGAAAACCATTTTGCAATTATGTTAGTACAGCTGAAAACTGTTGTTCTGATTAAAGAAGCAATTCAACTTGCCATTCTTTAGACTAGTTGAGTATCTGGAGCATCAGCATTTGTGGGTTCGATTACAGGCTCAAAATGGCCAGAAACAAAGCACTTTCTTCTGAAACTCGTCAGTCTATTCTTGTTCTGAGAAATGAAGGCTAACGAGTTTCAGAAGAAAGGTCTTTGTTTCTAGCCATTTTGAGCCTGTAATCGAACCCACAAATGTTGATGCTCCAGATACTCAACTAGTCTAAAGAAGGTCAGTTTTATTGGCTTTTTAATCAGAACAATATATTTCAGCTGTGCTAACAATTGCAAACAGGTCTTCTAATAATTAACTAACACAACGTGCCATTGGAACACAGGAGTGATGGTTGCTGATAATGGGCCTCTGTACACCTATGTAGATATTCCATAAAAAATCTGCCATTTCCAGCAACAATAGTCATTTACAACATTAACAATGCCTACACTGTATTTCTGATCAATGCCTACACTGTATTTCTGATCAATGCCTACACTGTATTTCTGATCAATTTGATGTTATTTTAATGGAGAAAAATGTGCTTTTTTTTCTATGTGACCCCAAACTCTTGAACGGTAGTGTACAGTGTAATCACTGTCATTTACAGTGTATGTGAACCCATTGACAGAGACTGACATTGAGTTGATGTTTGCTGTGTGTGTGTGTGTGTGTGTGTGTGTATGTGCGTGTGTGTGTGTGTGGTGTGTGTGTGTGCAGAAGCAGTAGAGTAGGCTGGTATTTCCTGTGTGCATGCTGCTCTGTCCCTTAGGAATGATTAGAATGTCTGTTCTTTTCTGCCTTTGTAGATTTAGTAACCTTTCATTCCCCCTGATACTAGCCTGGTCAGACCTCCTGCTAGCGTGACAATACATCTAGGACCAGGATATTTCTCTGCTCCATCTCTTTGGAACAGGCTGGAGGTGGCAGTACTGTTTGGAAGTGAACTGCAGGAGTTGCCAGCATTGGACTGGAGCAAGGTTCAGTTAGCCTCGATACAAGGTTCTTCCTCCCTAAAGTCCACATTCTGTCATTTCAACAGGCCTGAATCAATGGGATTCATTTAAATGACCATTAAACAGCAGGAACAATTCCAGAATGTGGCTTTAAGGCTGAAGCACTGCTGGATCCATTGCCCACTTAGCCTGTCGTCTACAAGGCTATTGAAGCACTGCTAGATCAAACCACAGTTCAGTGAGTCCATAAGAAGGAGGGAGAGGATGGTCCTCATTTTAATGACCCAGCTCTCATACAAGCCATGACCTATGTAGCTAGTTTGTAAGCTAAGCTAGCCACTTCTCCAGTATGTGTTGATGTTATTTCACAGGATTTGTTTTTGGGCGGAAGCTGTAGAAATCAGTAAGAAATTACACTTCTGTAGCCAAATAACTTTTTTTTGTTTTTAATCATTAAATGACCTGGTATGATGGTGCATTGATCAGTTATACAGTTTAAAAGGAGTTGTTTTTGCCCAAAGTCAACTTTTGAAGTAACTGTTCAGTGTTTCCAGATTTCTATGAAATATGACATATAATTAACTACAATATGAGTAAAATAGTTTTCTATTAAAAAAAATTGTCATTAAGTATGTTCAAAAGCAGCTTTTCTGTGTAGGAATGGTGTGGGTGTACCTCAACAACAGAATGGTGTGGGCGAACCTCAACAACAGAATGGTGTGGGTGTACCTCAACAACAGAATGGTGTGGGTGTACCTCAACAACAGAATGGTGTGGGTGTACCTCAACAACAGAATGGTGTGGGCGAACCTCAACAACAGAATGGTGTGGGCGAACCCCAACAACAGAATTGTGTGGGCGTAACCCAACAACAGAATGGTGTGTGCGAACCCCAACAACAGAATGGTGTGGGCGTATATAGCGGTCATAAAAAATATTAGTAGACCGCTGATTGGCTAGCTCATCCTGCTCAGGAGGATGACATCATCCTCTGAGGAGATAGCAAGCATTTTTAAAATGGTCTGTTTGAGATACACGTTCGAGGTGGGGCTTTTGAAGTGTTTTTTCCCCTCCAATTTATGCGCTGGCCACAGAGTATAAGAGGAGTCAACAACATTATTTGGGTATGAGTTAAGAGAATATTAACTTTTAAAAGTGAGATTTTCACTGGAAAGTTACTTGAAAACTGCAACATTGTCTCTGTCTCATGGCAAAATGTGTAGAGTAGAAGGAAATTAACTTTAAAACTACAAAATGATTTCTAATCCTCTTGACAAAATGTGGTGAATAGCATGAGATCAGCTATAAAACAGCAAACTTTTTTCTCTGCCCCATAGTAAAACGTGTTGAAATGCAGGAAGTTAGCGGTTTTCTTTCCACTTATACTGTGTTTTCAAAATACCCCTCCATATACCCCTTATTATGCCTCGAGAGGGGTATTTTAAGTAATGTCAAACTGTAGAATTGCAGGAAATTATTTGTAAAGTAAATACACCCGTTGATTCATTATGATCTAAAATGAAAGACTGATCCTAGATCAGCATTCCTACTATGAGATGCTACCTTGGGTTCCTACAGCCCCTGAGCTCCATTCATATACTTCATTATAGCATCAAGGGAAACTTGCCCTATTATATTTAACCAATTGACTGTGGTAAATGTAATGTAAGTTAGGCCTCTATCTCTGTGGTGAGGTCGGTGGCTGTGACAGATACTTATTGAAACCAGTTCATCTGCCTCTGTCTGGGTGTTACTACTATCATTGTTGCTGCTGCTGCTGGCAAGAGCAGTGTTGCCAGCGTGTCACAGCCAAGGCACAATTGGCTGCTGAGGTTGACTGGGAATCAATTGCTAGATGGTATGTTGATTACAGCGTGACTGCTCTCCATTCTGCCATATTCTCTAACTTGGAAATCTTTAACAGCTGGGGTCGAGGCTAGGGTGGAGGACATGAATGACATCAGAGCTCAGGATAATGTACTAGCCTATATTTTGAATTGCCTGGTCCCAGATCTGTCAGTGATGTCTTGCAAATCAGATCTGGGACCAGGCTATATTTCCACAGCTCTTAAGAAACTGCTACCACAAAATAGGCTATGCAGTAACCATTGTATTAGATTTTTCCACCATCCGGCTCTTTCTCTAGCAATTAGTCTGGGAATGAGGTTTACAGTACACTATATGTACAAAAGTATGTGGACACCCCTTCCAATTAGTGTATTTGACTATTTCAGCCACACCTGTTGCTGAGAGGTCTTTAAAAATAGACCACACAGCCATGCAATCTCCATAGACAAACATTGGCAGTAGAATGGCCTTACTGAAGAGCTCATTGACTTTCAGCACGGTCATAGGATAACACCTTTCCAAAAAGTCTGTCAAATTTATGCCCTGCTAGAACTGCCCCGGTCAACTGTAAGTGCTGTAATTGTGAAGTGAAAACGTTTAGGAGCGACAACGGTTCAGCCACGAAGTGGTAGGCCACACAAGCTCACAGAACGCAGAGTGCTGAAGCGCGTACAAATCGTCTGTCCTCAGTTGCAACACTCACTAACGAGCTCCAAACAGCCTCTGGAAGCAACGTCAGCACAAGAACTGTTTGTCGAGAGCTTCATGGAATGGGTTTCCATGGCCGAGCAGCCGCACACAAGCCCAAGATCATCATGCGCAATGCCAAGTGTCAGCTGGAATGGTGTAAAGCTCGCGCCATTGGACTCATTAGAAACACATTTTCTGGCTTGATGAATCACCCTTCACCATCTGGTAGTCTAACGGACAAATCTGGGTTTGCGGATGCCAAGAAAACACAACCTGCCCGAATGCATAGTGTCAACTGTAAAGGTTGGTGGAGGAGGAATACTGGTCTGGGGCTGTTTTTCATGGTTCGGGCTAGGCCCTGTAGTTCCAGTGAAGGGAAATCTTAATGCTGCAGCATACAATGACATTCTAGACGATTCTGTGCTTCCAACTTTGTGGCAACAATCTGGAGAAGGCCCTTTCCTATTTCAGCATGACAATGCCCCTGTGCACAAAGCGAGGTCCATACAGAAATGGTTTGTCGAGATTGGTGTGGAAGAACTTGACTGGCCTGCACAGAGCCCTGACCTCCAACCCATCAAACACCTTTGGGATGAATTGGAATGCCGACTGCGAGCCAGACCTAATCACTCAACATCAGCGCCCGACCTCACTAATGCGGCTGTGGCTGAATGGCTGAATGGAAACAATTCCTTGCAGCAATGTTCCAACTAGAGGTCGACCGATTAATCAGAATGGCCGATTAATTAGGGCCGATTTCAGGTTTTCAAAACAATCGGATATCGGTAATTTTGGACGCCGAATTTTCCATTTTGTTTTTTTTACGCGAATGCAGTAGGTAAGTTGCTAGCTAGCATTGAACTTAATCAATCATAATCACTAGTTTATAACTACATATATTTTTAAACCTGCATATTTAGCTATAAGAAATCCAGGTTAGCGGGCAATATTAACCAGGTGAAATTGTGTCACTTCTCTTGCGTTCATTTTATTTTATTTTTTTAACCTTTATTTAACTAGGCAAGTCAGTTAAGAACAAATTCTTATTTTCAATGACGGCCTAGGAACAGTGGGTTTAACTGCCTGTTCAGGGGCAGAACGACAGATTTGTACCTTGTCAGCTCGGGGGTTTGACCTTGCAACCTTCCAGTTACTAGTCCAACGCTCTAACCACTAGGCTACCCTGCAGCCCCAAGAGCAGTGTTGCCAGCAATTCATTGCACGCAGAGTCAGGGTATATGCAACAGCTTGGGCCGCCTGTCTCATACCGAACTAATTTGCCAGAATTCTACGTAATTATGACATAACATTGAAGGTTGTGCAATGTAACAGGAATATTTAGACTGATGGATGCCATCCGCTAGATAAAATAAGGAAAGGTTCCGTATTTCACTGAAAGAATAAACGTCTTGTTTTCGAGATGATAGTTTCCGGATTTGACCATATTAATGACCTAAGGCTCGCATTTCTGTGTGTTATTATGTTAGAATTAAGTCTATGATTTGATAGAGCAGTCTGACTGCGCGATGGTAGGCACCAGCAGGCTCATAAGCATTCATTCAAACAGCACTTTAGTGTGTTTTGCCAGCAGCTCTGCTGTTTGACTTCAAGCCTATCAACTCCAGAGATTAGGCTGGTGTAATGATGTGATGTGAAATGGCTAGCTAGTTAGCGGGGTGCGTGCTAATAGCGTTTCAAACATCACTCGCTCTGAGACTTGGAGTAGTTGTTCCCCTTGCTCTGCATGAGTAACACTGCTTCGAGGATGGCTGTTGTCGTTGTGTTGCTGGTTCGAGCCCAGGTAGGCGCGAGGAGAGGTATGGAAGCAATACTGTTACACTAGCAATACTAAAGTGTCTATAAGAACATCCTATTGTCAAATATATATGAAATACAAATGGTATAGAGAGAAATAGTCCTATAATACCTATAATAACTACAACCTAAAACTTTTTTCCTGGGAATATTGAAGACTCATGTTAAAAGGAACCACCAGCTTTCATATGTTCTCATGTTCTGAGCAAGGAACTTAAACGTTAGCTTTCTTACATGGCACATATTGCACTTTTACTTTCTTCTCCAACACTTTGTTTTTGCATTATTTAAACCAAATTGAACATGTTTAATTATTTATGAGGCTAAATTGATTTTATTGATGTATTATATTAAGTTAAAATAAGTGTTCATTCAGTATTGTTGTAATTGTCATTATTACAAATACATTTAAAAAAATCGTCAGATTAATTGCTATCGTCTTTTTTTGTCCTCCAATAATCGGTATCGGCGTTGAAAAATCATAATCGGTCGACCTCTAGTTCCAACATCTAATGGAAAGCCTTCCCAGAAGAGTGGAGGCTGTTATAGCAGCAAAGGCAGCACCAACTCGATATTAATGCCCATGATTTTGGAATAAGATGTTCAACAAGCAGGTGTCCACATACTTTTGGTCTTGTAGTGTGTGTGTGTATATATATATATATTTGGAGGAGTAACTAACTAAGTCCTATGAGGACATTCATTATGCTTGGATTTTCCAATTCCCATTACACCACAACACAGTAGTGTCTGTGCCTCATATCTCACCAGCTGTTAAATAATCCAGAACCCTCACACCAGCTGTTCCAGTGTTCCACAGCCTAGTTATCACAGATGGCTTCTTACTGATGCAGAATAAAGAGGATGATTGCTTCTCTGCTCGAGTGCCAGTGACACGTTTCCTGAATCCTACCCAGGATTTGGGTTCCCCTCCAACCAATCCCAATTCAGTTCCGTCTTCTACATTTCCTACCAGAGCATGGTATTTTCATCCAACACAATTTATCTATAAATTCCAAAACCCTACATTTTATTCCAACTCCAATTTATTCCAAATTTCACCACCTTTGAATAGGAGGGCGCTGACGCCTGAAGTTCAACCCAAATTGAAATTGACCACAATTCCTCTGGTAGTGGCTGACAGAGCAGAGCTGTACCTCTCTGCATTTTCATTCAACAAGGCTGCAGCTGTAGCGTTTTGCCAAATGTTACTCAGCAGTGTCTACTAGCATATTCAGTGTTTCTATATTTATCCTACTCAATTCCAGTGAGAGAACACATGGAGTGTGTGTGGTTGACTTGTGACAAGACACTTAGACACAGCAAAGAGTTGTACTATATTTTTTCCTCCCCTCATGTATTTTACTTGAATTTACTCCTAGCACAAAGTGCATTATTGTAAATATTACCACATGGAGCCAGTTGCTGAATTGCCACAAATAAAAAGGAAAAAAGAAACACGCCAACATACCAACACACCAGCTATTAAATAATTAAACCAACAGTCATGTGGGAAATTTAATGTCGCCGAGTGGCTGAGAGGATGACATCATCTAACTGCACTGTGTTGCCAGATTTTCATGACACGTTGCAGGTGAATCTGACCAGAAATCCCCCTCCAATCTACTAAAAGTAGCCCATGAAACGACCCTATCTGGCAACACTAACTGTAGATGTCTCTTAGGGCAGAATGCTCACAAGGGGACACTGTAGGGTCATTTCTCGGTGTACACAAGAGATGCCTGATATATTTCAAAGCAAATGCATCAATATATAATAACTGTAGATTCTACGGAAAAATATTATTTTCTGATACTCTGTGTGTTCTAATCTATGACTCTGTTCAGTGTTTCAGCAGGGAAGACCCTTGTGGCGGAGTCTGAGGATAACGCCAACAACAGAAGCAGGAAGTGCTGACTTGAACCTTGACACCAAACAACCAAAGCCATGTGCTCTGTGAACAATCCAAACTGGGTGACCTTCGAGGATGAGGGGAGAACGTCTACGTCTCCTTCTTTTGCCTCAACCCCCTTGAAGGTCCCAGAGAGTGGGACAAAGTTGGCCGCAACACCCCTGAAGTCACCAGGGGCAAAGACAAGTTCACCCCCTTCCTTTGCCTCTACACCCCTGAAGACAGCCCCAGGTAGTGTGACAACGACAGGGTTAAAGACAATCCCCCGTCCCAATGGACTAAAGCTGATACTGCCCCCAGTGGGAGATCCATCCTGGATCTTCAGCAGTTCCCTTGAATCCAGCTCCCCTCCAATGCACTTTAACCTCAATGGAAGTTCCTGTGTGCCCTGCAACACTCCTCTTTGCACTCCGGTGAGGGAGGTTCCTCCTACCGGCGCGTTACCTTTCCATTGCAGGCCCTGGGATCAGCACGATTTCTTCAGTAGTTTTTCCAGTTCATCCTCTGCCTCTGTGCCTTATTCTTCTTCTCCCCCTGGCCCAGACCAGGCCACCACTACCGGCACCACCACACATCTCCAGGGTGACGTCTCTGTCTCCGATGGCCCCAGTACCTTCCCCTCCTTCCAGGGGGACCCGGGACATTTCAACCCATTCTGGGAGGGGGCTGGTGGGCATAGCGTGGACTCTGGGAGCTCATCTTCCGACTCCGAGGCTGGAGGTTCTAGTCTGCCTCGCTTCTTCATTCGGACGAAAGACGGCAACGAGCCTCCTCGACCAGACCACCTCCAGAGCTCCTACTCCTACATCTGCCACAAGCTGGAGGGCCTGCGGGCCGAGGAAGAAAATAACACAGAGGAAGGAGTAGGGATGGAGAGGGGGGAGAGGAGAGGAGTAAGAGACAGGGAGGCAGCCAAGGAGGGACCATCCCCAGCCTTTGTCTCTCACGGTCTGTTCCGTAGCGAGAAGAGAGACGGCTGGTCTTTAATGCTGAGGATCCCAGAGAAGAAAAACCGAATGTCGTCCCGACAGTGGGGCCCCATTTACCTGCGTCTGCTGTCTGGAGGTGTGCTCCAGATGTACTATGAGAAAGGACTGGAGAAGCCCTTCAAAGAGTTCCAGCTGCAGCCTCACTGCAGGTTGTCAGATCTCAAGCTAGAAAGCAATGGAGAGCCTCGCAAGATCCAGACAGTTAAGGTGGAGCACGTGTCTTACACAGAGAAGAAGCGCTACCACCCCAAGGTAATGTGGGGGGGAGGCACAATTTAGGTTTTTAAATCACATTTAAAACACACCTTTGTAGCTTGGCGTTTAATCAATCAATGATATTACTGTTATAGATGTCATCATATTGTTTTACTGTGTGTCGTGATTTTAAATGCATAAAGTTTGATTTGAAGCTGGAGGTGTCCCACGAGGCAGAGGTGGAGCAGCTGCTGAAGTTTGGAACCACAGAACACGGCGACATGGAGGACCTTTTCGAAACTATGGAGGAGGAGCTTCTCAGGCTGGCGCCGCCGTTGTTGCAGAAACGGCACTACGACGAACAGGAGATGACACTGCAGATCACAGACCACCTCTGGGTACAGCTGGACAAGGTGCATGTACTTCTTCTTCCACTACCATACAACTACTGTAAGACAGTTGGCGCAAGCACACACATTTTGGTCAGGAAATGTAACTTTGCTAGTGTAGTTCATTGGTATTTCAGCATTATTACATGTTCTTTGAATTTTTTACATAATTTAAAAAAATGTTATATCCAAAACATACAATATACTTGCAGTGAAGCTGCTCAACAACTACACCACACCAGTCATTCAACAGACTCCCATTCAGGGCGACACAAAAGCATCCAGGGTCAATGCCCTACACAAGGGCATGTCGACAGATCTCTCACAAGGCAAAAAACAGGGACACGAATCATCTAAGATCCCCCCCCCCCCACAGTTCCCCAATAGCTGCCCCTCAACCATCCAAGACCCCTCCCACCACCCCAATAATAAAAAATTTATGAATTCCATCCCCCACCCCCAAGAAGCCCCCCAATGCGCCAACAACCAAGAATATTAACTAAAGAGAAAAAAGACAAAAAGGAAAACAGAAAACAATGCAAAAAACAAAAAGACATCAAAGGACAACTAAAATCATAACAACAAGGCCAACTGTTTGTTTGAGTGCATGTCTGGCACTATTTACGTGTGTGTATTGAATGAGAGTGTGTGTATATGGATGTGTACAAACACCTGCATGGCATTAGCCTCTGGCAAACCGGCATTAGCTGTAAAAAAAACACTGCCCCTCAGTGTCATTATTTTTATTCTGTTTCATTTTGACTTTATTTTTTTACTTTTATCTTTGACTATCATTCTATCTCCCGCCCAGAAACTCCACTCCCACTTGTCTCCACTCCCACATCCCATCCATCTCTGCTGGCCACCCTCTTTGGATTTCTACACCACATATCTTTCAACTATGCTGTGATGTTGAATGTACAATTTCAATCTATCTAATCAAATAGAATCCACAGATTGCGAGTTGAAGATAAATACTTTTACTAAGAGTATTAGTATAGTAGTAATAGACTGACCCGGTCTATCCAGATCTCCTAACAGTACTATTTCTAGGGTCAATTTTAGATCAATGTTATGCATTTTCAGCCATACTTCTCTCTGAGAAGTAGCAGTTATTTACTATTTTACACCTGGGGTTGCTATACATTACAGGTTCTTAAAATCAGGCGTTATTAAAAACGATTTTATTAATTGCTGTTACTTGTTATATAACACATTGATAGCCTAAATAATAAGGGTATACTTTTCTATGAATGTCTTTTCCTAAAATCTTTCACATGAAAATGATTCCCTACCTCCTATTTTGTATATATTGCATGCCCCTTGGGGATCCTTTTTGCCACTCCACCTCTCATTTGCTAAAATCAGAGGATACATTTTTCAAGGACGGTGTATTGATGGACCGGGCGGCCATGACGAGGATCCACTGCCTGGCGTTCCTCAATGGCCCAGGGGAGTGCTTCCTGGCTCTCAACGACTTGGGGCTTCTCCGCTTCGACGCCAGCTACGGCTCTGGCTCCGAGGAGGTTTAGTATTAGTTTCTTAACATGCATAACAACTAAACATACAATTTGAACACACACATCAATGCACAATTTTAACACCCATCAACACAAACATACAATTTTAACATAAGTAAAATCATCCAGGATGACCAAAAAAATCAAGATATGTCTATTGCCATTGTGGTCTTTCAGGATGACCTCCTGGAGGGCTGGATGGAGATCAGTGACTGCCACTTCCACAAGTGCATCAACGACTTGGAGTTCCACAGGTCTCGGCTGCTCAAGTTCTCCCCTCCGGACGCCTGTAGAGTAGAACTGATGCGCTACAAGACGTTAGCCCTGGGAAGTACCGAGCTGCCCTTCTCCGTCAAAGCCGTGGTGACTGTCCAAGGGGCCTACGTGGAACTCCAAGCCTTTCTCAACATGTCAGCATTCTTCCCGTCATTTATCAGCGTGTCGGAGACTCAGCCACTCTGCGAGAATGTCCTGATCCGTGTGCCGGTACCGGGGGACTGGGTGAAGGTGTCGCGTACAGTGACGTTGCTACGACGTAAGTCACTGACGGCCAGGATGAACCGGAACGCGTGTCTGGGGTCAGTCAGCGCTTCAGAGTCACAGCCAGTCATGCAGGTTACCGTGGGGACGGTCAAGTATGAGAATGTGTACTCAGCCATAGTGTGGAGGATCGACAGACTGCCTGCTAAGAACATGGGTAAGGACTAAGGAAGAGTTTGGCTGTCTATTGATGATGGCGGTCTATTGATCTATTTTCATATGGAATGCTGGTTTATTCTGACAATATTGGCTTTATTTTACATGTTATAATTACAACTTACCGAAATAGGTTTCCAAATAGTCTATGTGAATTGTAACTTATGTTCCCTAATCAGTTTAGCTACAATACACATTATTTATAGTATTATGGTTTGTTATACTATTGCTTGGCTAAATATTAAATTCCAATTGACTGATGTTAATGATTTGTTTGCATTGTGCCAGAGGATGGAAACAGGTATCTTTCAGATTCTGCTCATAGTGCTCCCCCAAGTGGTATAGATTGCCAACTACACATTCTCCTTTTTACCTCACAGCAGTGGACCATCCCCATACCTTCTCCTGTAAGTTAGAGCTTGGTTCAGACCAGGAGATCCCCAGTGACTGGTATCCGTTTGTCACAATGGAGTGTGACATGGTGGGGGCCGTGGTTTCACAGACCAGAGTGACGTCACTGGGCACAGAGAGTGACATTCAGCCTCAGAAACATGTCACCAGTAGGACCCACTATCATTGTCAGGTAAGGCCTGAGATATTATTAGTTAAGTTTAATATCTATAATGTTTAGTATTTTTTTGCTGTTTAATATCTATAATGCTATTTCCCAAGCAGAATCATGCTTTGTGATTAAGGGTGCAGGGTATTTTTTATACTGTAGTTATTACTGTGACACCAGCTGACCTTACACTATAGGACCAGCCTAGGCATGTGATGTAGTGTAGCAAAATCTTCTATAGTTGTCATGCCATAGTGATTATTCCATATCTAATGAAACTGAACCGTATCGGTCTGTCCTTTTATAGGTAGAAATTGAGAAGAAGTGGATTGAGACAGAAGCACAAGGGCAATCAGGCTGCACAACACAGTAATGATTATGATCAAGGAAGTCTTAAAGGATCAAGTCTCACATTACCATACTCCCAAGTCTCGTTAGTCGTAAGGAAGCCTGGAATTGAGGCTATACACTAGATGCCTATTTCCTTGATCCAATACATTTTTGCCATCCAAACTCATCCTCGCTGTTTCAATACAAGGACAAATGTTTGAAAGGGACATAATCTACATGTGGCTGATGAACAATTGTGCTTTTATATTTTGTGTTCGTGGTGTATACTTTATCACCTTTAAGTCTGTCATAATATTGTTTGGTCCTATTGTACTCCTGTATGTATGGATATTAACATGTTGTTTATCCTGGGTGCCAGACATGACAAGAGAGCAGAAACAGACTGGCAGCCAGGCTAGTTCTAACCTGCACGGTAGAATAGAATTAGGCTACAACAAACAAATATATTATCATTGGAAGAACAAACAACCGAACACACAGCCCTACCATCACAATGCACTTTACATTTCTCTCAGAAGATTATTCATTGTGAAATGACAGGCGGTTGAAGAAGCTCTCTTTATAAAAGAGTAAATACCACATATAATCTTGTAGGCTTGCATTTAACACACTCAAAAGGAATGGTTTTTCAGACATAGATTAGGCACAGGAGGCTGCTGAGGGGAGGACAGCTCATAATAATGGCTAGAACGGAGCAAATGGAATGGTATCAAACACATGGAAACCATGTGTTTGATACCATTCCACCTATTCTGCTACTGCCATTACCACAAGCCCGTCCTCCACAATTAAGGTGCCACCAACCTCATGTGAGATTAGGCTAAATCTAGTCCTCTGTAGCTCAGTTGGCAGTTGCAATGCCAGGATAGTAAGTTTGATTCCCGGGACCACCCATAAATAAAATATACTGTATGCATGCATGACTAAGTCGCTTTGGATAAAAGCATCTGCTAAATGGCATATATTATTATTATATAAAAAGCACCTTCAATGTAGATTCTCAATTGAGCTTGCTTTTCGGTCCAGGACAAGGCTCGATCTGTCTCTGGGAAACAACCCATAGTGTTTCCAAAAACTATCTGGAATGAATTTCCAATTAAGACAATTAGGCTAATTATATAAATGTCCTGTCATTTGTTGACTAGCTAGCTGACTATGGTCCTTTTGCATAGCTAAGCATGTGCACTCATCTATTATTCTATAAGTCAATATCATTGACTTATGGTTATATGAAGTAGCCCACATACATTATGGTCCCATGTACTTGCCACGCCAGGGCTGTGGGTTCGATTCCCACAGGGGGGACCAGCACGAAAATGTATGCACTCACTACTGTAAGTCATTCTGGATACGAGTGTCTGCTAAATGACTCAAATGTATTACTAATTACAATATTTCAGACCGGGCTCTAGAGATGCAGCAATGGTCTGCGCTCACTAAAGAAACTATATAACTACATTTATTAAATGTGTTGTATGTGTATATGAATTAAGTGGTAGTTATTAACAAAACAAATTAAAGATATCTGCATTTTATGCCTGTATTTGTGAAATGGTAGAGGTGTAGATCAAAAGTTGCAACCTGGTCTCAGAGCATTTTGTATTATTTTGATAGTAAATCCAGGACAAACCATTTAGCATGATACGTTATGTTTCATGTGATATGCATTCATTTGCGGATGTCCATCATACATTTACGGGGTTCGTACAGACAATGGCAAGTCAAATTCAAGGACTTTCAAGTACTTTTTCAAGCACTAGTATTTATTTTCAAGGACCATCCATTTGTAATAGTTCCTATTATGCAATTGTTCTAGTCACCACCAGATAGCAGTATATTGCCACAATCTTGTAAAAAAAACTAAAAACGTACTATTCATCACTACCTTACAAGTTCTACTCAATAATACGTGTTTCACTACTTATTTACTACATGCATGAGTGATATGTCAGTACGGATGATGTTGACTGATTTCCTTACACAAATTGTAAGTCAGTAAAATCTTTGAAATTGTGGCATGTTGCATTTATATTTTTGTTCAGTGCACATTATAATAATATTGAATTGTCTTTATTTTAAAACTCTCTATATATTTCACTAAATGTTAGGTCCCGTAGGCTCTCCCAACACAATGACATGAAAGTGAATTTTAACAGTGTAAAAGGTCCTTAGTTGACTCTAAAATGTTGTATCCTATACCCATTTGAAGAGAAACAAGTTATTGTGTTTGATAACATTAAAGATTATCTTATCTCTATTTACATTTTAGGGGACACAACATGGGTCAAGGACCCCAAGTTTGGGAACCACTGTACTAGTAACCTCTCTCCCTGCTTGCTTCAATGCTTCCTCTCTGTGCATCTCCTTTGCCTCCTTCATTGCAGCCTGACTCATCACTGTCTATCTCACTACTCTCGGTAAAGAAAATGTATTTTGTTATGAGAACTTATAATAGCGCATCCTTTGATTATAGCTAGCTTAATTTTAGTCAACTGCTCCTGCTGAGGTCATGCTCTGTTCAACGTTAGCTTCTAACTTCATCCTTCTAGCCAGCAAGCTATAGCTAGAGCCCTTGAGCTAACTATCTAGCTAGACATCTGACTGAAATATCAGCGACTATTTACCAGTTGTAAACTCATTCTCCAAGAGTCAGTTTTTATTTTTATTTGGGGAATGTCTGTTGACACGGGATTTAAAAAAAAATCCCACTCAAATTACCACTGTAGGTCTGGGCTGAGGAAGTTTGTTTTTACCTCTCGGCCTGTCATGGGCAGAATTTCTCGTTGGACAGAGTGGTGAATGAATGTGCTGCTAACAAGGCAAATCCAAGGCAGCTGGTGAACATAACAAGCATACATGAATCATTCATGATTCAACTCGTTAGCAAAGGTAGGCACAATTAGAACTCAGATCAAGAAGCCTTCTGAGCATTTTCAACGCTAGGAACACAATAATGGGTAAATGTTAATTAACAAAATAAAAAGGTGAGTGAACACTATATAAAAAGGTGCGTAAACTGCGTTTACCCTCCACTACATCCCTGGTTGGGTCTGGCAAAACCGATTTATAAACATCAATATCCTGCCAGGCAAGTTTTAATCTACATTTGCCAGGCATTTTAGCTATCAATGTGATGTTTGAAGCATTCAGTTCAGTACCTGACTGGCTGAGTAGAAGTGTGGGTGGAATGAGCGAGCTCATCTGGCAACCAGAGCGCAGAAATGTATTTGCATGACCAATACATTTATCTAATATTTTTCATATTAACATATTTTATCATTTTCTGTTCTCTCATTTTAATTGACGTACTTTTCAAGTACCAACTTGATAAAATATCTGATTCAAGGTATTCCGGTACTTGAATTTCAGAGTGCCAAATTCATGTACTTTAAGCAACTCAACTGTAATTCTTAACATACCCTGGTACAATATGTTAAGAATTACAGTTCGTATGATATGTTATGAATTTAAATTTGTTGTGGCTAACCTTAGCTAGGCTAGGGTTTGGAGTTAGGTTAAGGGTTATTAAGGCTAGGGGAAGGGTTAGCTAAAAGGGTTAAGGTTAGGGTTAGCTAACATGCTAAATAGTTGCAAAGTAGCCAAAAAGTAGTAAGTAGTTGCTAATTAGCTAAAGTTGTTCGTGATGAGATTTGAACACGCACCCCTTGGGTTGATAGACTTTCGCATTACACGCCCAACCTTCTTTCATTTTTACCTTAAGTAATCTTCTGTTTTATGTAACTATACCAAAAGTAACATATCATACTAATTTGATGTTCTGGATTTACATTTACGATGTTACTTCTAGTCTGAGACCAGGCTGCAACCAGATGTCAAGAATAAAATGTCATACTCACCTGTGTTGGAATGAACAGCCCCTTCAGACGAGCCTACTATTTTAGCCGTTTCTATCTAATGAAACCAAGATATAAACTTCAGTATCAATGTCCACCTAGGAAAGAAATACCAACCGATGATGTGTCAATATTGAAATATGTCTGTCACATGCGCGAGCTATTTAGCTGCCCAGCTAGTTAGCTATTTTCCTTACCTCGCGCCTGCTAGCAAGACCAAGGGAGGCGATCGTCTGGTCCCTCAAAATGTTGTCAAATTCCAGTCATGTGGTAAAATGGAAGTAGCCTGTAAACCAGGGGTGTCAAAGTCAAATGGACGGAGGGCCAAATAAAAAAATCAGCTACAAGACGAGGGCCGGACTGTTCGAATGTTCATTGAACATTTTTTAAATGACGCATATAGTCTAGTGAACCTAATTGAACCTACTGAAAACCTAACAAATATATTACAATATGATCAGATAAATAAAGCAATATTTTCTTATGGCTCTGTCAGTAATCTTTAATTTTCAACAGACACAAAAGACAAATTTCCTTTATATAAATATCCCCATAACATGAACATTAAATGAAAGAAACCGGTATTCAAGGCACCATCAGTAGACTATATTTTCTATTTTAGCAAAAGTGGGCTAAATTTACTTCAAAGAAAAAACAATAATAGCAATTTTCTATCATCCACTCAACTGAAATATTTTTAAAATATAATTGGATTGAAATACAAAAAAATAAAGTGCAAAAATCTATTAATCAAAAACAACACTTTGTTTAAGGAGAAGTAACATGCAGTGAAAACAAATATTAAATTTTAACTTTTAAACTTGAACTGAGTAAAAACTCTAAATATGTGATTGCACAGTAATGTTCACTTGTTTGAGGTTGAGGGTGATACTTGGTGGTGTCCCATCTTTTCCACAAGTTCATCAATGTTCGGGGTAAGGCTCTGAGCTGAAGAAATCCTCAGAATTGAGTGGAGGTGTTCAGCAGTAAGTCGACTTCTGTGTGATGTTTTGTTCAGGTTCATCAAAGAAAACAGTTGTTCACACAGGTATGTGCTGCCAAACATAGACAACGTTTGAGCAGCCTGGATGCGCAGCTGGGGCATTGTGCCGGGGAGGAAACGGGCGAACTCCGCAGCACCCACTGCCGCATATTTTGCCCTCAGTGCATCATTGCATTGGAGGTCAATCAACTCCATTTGGAGGTTTGGTGGTGAGCTTTCCACGTCAACAGCAAATGGGTTACCGAGCAGTTCCAACCTGCTTTTTTGTGCTTCAAAGTCAGCAAATCGGCGTCGAAAGTCAGCGGCAAGCATACCTATTTTATCAGCCAACTGTGTGCTCGGGAACGCACTGGTAGAGAGCTTCTCTTTCATGGTCTGGCAGCTGGGAAAGTGGCTCAAATTTTCTTTCCGCATCTGCGTCTCCCACAGAGTCAGTTTGGTTTTAAATGCCTTCACTGTACTGTACATATCAGAGATGACACGATCCCGACCCTGCAGCTGCAAGTTTATTGCATTCAGATGACTCGTAATGTCACACAGAAAAGCCATTTCACACAGAAACATTTAGTCTCGGAGTTGTGTTGTGTCTTTCCCTTTGCTGTCCAAGAACAGACAAATCTCCTCACGAAGCTCGAAACATCTTTGAAGCACCTTTCCCTGGCTTAGCCATCGCACCTCTGTGTGATAAGGCAAATCACCATGCTCCGTTTCTAACTCCGTCAGAAATGCCTTGAACTGGCGGTGATTCAAACCTTTGGCTCTGATAAAGTTAACTGTGCGCGTGATGATGCTCATTACATGCTCCATTTTCAAGGCTTTACCGCACAACGCTTCCTGGTGTATGATACAATGATAAGCTGTCAGCTCACCTGTCGCGTTTTCCTCTTGCATCTTTTCCCGTATCTTCGCCACCAGTCCGCTCCTGTGTCCACACATCGCAGGTGCTCCGTCGGTTGTCAAACCCACGAGTTTTTCCCAAGGCAGCTCCATCTCATTTACACATCTTGACACCTCTTCATACAAATCATGCCCCGTAGTTGTGCCATGCATAGGACGTAAAGCCAAAAACTCCTCTGTCACGCTTAGGTTGGAGTCCACTCCGCGGATGAAAATTGACAACTGGGCAATGTCAGAAATGTCGGTGCTCTCATCCACAGCCAAGGAATATGCAATAAAATCTTTTCCCTTTTTCACAAGCTGCTCTTTTAGATTGATGGACAACTGGTCTACTCTCTCGGCAATGGTGTTTCTGCTCAGACTCACATTTAAAAAGAGTTGCCTTTTTTCTGGGCAAACTTCGTCACAAACTTTAATCATGCAGTTTTTGATGAAATCCCCCTCCGTAAATGGCCGGGCTGATTTAGCGATCTCTTCTGCCAAAATAAAACTGGCCTTGACAGCAGCCTGGCCTTGTGATTTGGCTTTTTTGAACAGAGCCTGTCGAGATTTGAGGCCTCGTTTTAATTCCTCTGCCTTTTGTAGCCTTTGTTCCATGTCCATATTCTTGTTTTTGTCCGCGTGTTTCGTTTCATAATGTCGTCTCAGATTATACTCTTTCAGTACCGCCACACTTTCTCCACACAGAAGACACACAGGTTTTCCAGCTACCTTCGTGAACATATACTCCGACTCCCACCTTGTTTGAAACCCCCGGTTCTCAGTATCCACCTTCCGTTTTGCCATTTTTGATGGGTATCTGAAAGTTAATTTTACTGTGATGCTGACGACTGCTGTGCCAATAAATATTGAAATGAAGCAGCCTACTGCTCGGTGCGTCACCTTTGCATTGTGGGAAATGTAGTATTGGTGCGTGTAAAAGATCTGCGGGCTGCCGGCTTGCTGCGGGCCGGTTCTAATAATAAATCAAGATCATCCCAGGGGCCGTAAAAAACCTTCTTGCGGGCCGGATGTGGCCCGCGGGCCTTGACTCTGACATATGTGCTGTAAACGGATATGTATATTGTTGTTTGGGTTAGTTAGTAACGTTATCATTTGTCACAACAACATAGCCACGTTACTCTTCTTAATTGCAAAACTGTCTCCTTCTTACCTTGTATCCTCCTTTAAAAACCCTCTAACCGAAGCTATCTAGGACTGGAGGACCATGTCCTTTAATTAAGACCTGAGACAGGTGAGTGGGACTTTACCTGGACTAATGATTTGTATACCAGGGTGGTGAGATACATTGAGTAAATTGACAAAACAGACCATGTCATGGGACTCCTTTTCTCATGGGACTCCTTTTCACATGGGACCGCGGTGGGTCTGTGTAAACTATGCGATTATATTCGAGACAGGTTAATAGCAGTGAATGTCATCTATTAATTTACTTTTATAGTATTTCTAAGTACTAGCAGCCATGTCAACCAGGGATTTTCTTTCTCTCAATTTATGATGGAACATTCCTATATTTTCTGCTTTACTGTGGCTCTTTACCTGAATTGTTAGGGTTTTCTTTTAATCACAAAAAAAAATCATATTTTGCTGAAATATAGATATAATTCAATTGTGTTCTCTTTGAAAAGATGGGCCTGGCTGGGAATAGAACATTCCGTTTTCTGCCTGAGTGTGGCGCTGTTTACCGCTATTGTCTGGATTATTTTGTGACCTGAACAAAACTCATTTTACTCAACTAGAGATGTAATTAAATGGTGTTTATTTTCAAATGTGTGACTGCCTGACATGAAAAATACATTAAGGGGAAAGGATCCACAGACACCAGAGGCTGATAATCTTTCTGCACATCTCTTTATTACAATGTTTGCTGCTATGGTTAACACACACGCATGACATTGAATGCTACCTGAATTGACTCAGCAATGTCAAGTGTGTGTGTGTGTGTGTGTGTGTGTGTGTGTGTGTGTGTGTGTGTGTGTGTGTGTGTGTGTGTGTGTGTGTGTGTGTGTGTGTGTGTGTGTGTGTGTCAGATTATCCAGTGTCCACAGCAACACTATTAATTATTCTCTACTCCAAGTGCATGTGGTGTACTATGCTCTTAGTGATGCCCTCACTTTTACTTAACACTTATTTTTCTTAAAACTGTATTGTTGGTTAAGGGCTTGTAATTAAGCAAATTTAATTTGACTAACCCTAATATTCTCCCGTTCCGAAGGGCCTGAGGCGATTTGACCGCCTCTACCTGCCCGTTACCTTAATGTCCAGAATTAACATATACTGCTCTGCATCCATTGCCTTACTACTGCAACAACTTGTCAATTATTTGCCCTTTTATAGTAACCCGCTTTTAATTTTTATTTTTTTTACTAATGACTGGAAGGTATGTGACCATTAACATTGGCTGCATATCCATTGTCCTTCTTCTGAAGTGTGGACTTTTTAGTCATTTAGCAGACACTCTTATCCAGAGCAATTAGGGTTAAGTACCTTGTTCAAGAGCACATACGACAGATTTGTCACCTAGGGGATTCCAACCAGTAACCTTTTGGTGACTGGCCCAATCCTCTGTTAATTACTTTATTTTCTAAACTTCCTTTATTCTGTGTGTGTGTCCCTTTTAAATAAAACCTTTGTCCAGACAATAAATCCATATTTTCATTGATGGAATATTCAACAGACTGAACAGTCATGTACCAATGAGATTTAGTTGTATTTTGTGTGTATGTTTGTTTGTGGTCTTGGCATTCAGCCTCATCTTGTCATGGAATAACTGACAAAATACCTCAGCCTTAGGAAATCATTGGGGAAAGAAGTCACACTTCCAGTTTGCACAAATATTTATTTGACTTTCTGTAAGACAGAGATACAGACCATATATTATGGTCAGACGTCATAAAGACACCATGGAAGAACTCTGTATTTGTATTTTATTTTTAAGTTTGTTGTTTGAAAGTGTATTGGAAAGTTCATGGCAACTAGCTAACTTCTTAGTTTGGATCCCGCCACTCAGTTGGCATCAGTTGCTGGGACTGCTTGTCTCTTTCCAGTGATCCTGCCGACCAAGGACGGATCTGAGGAGCTATTTGGCGTCGCAGCTAGACTAGCTGCTAGCTAGCAGCATATTAAGCTAGCAGAGTCTTCATGAATGCAGCCCACAACACAGTTAGCCATTGTGGCTGGGACAGCGGATAGTCCCGGGTTTGTGGCTGTCTAGATCCCGGCTGTTTGTTGTGTTCAATCTTCCCTGTGACCTGCCCTGTCTGGAACTGCGAGGAGTAACAGCGTAAACTACGTTGCTAGCTACCATGACAAAGACCAAAGCCGGCGGTAGTGTCTCTCTATCACACATGAAGGATATTTTTAAATTAACAAAAAGAGACCTTCTTGTTACAACAAGGAAATGGCTTGAAGTGTTTTGTCCAAATACTCTTAGATTCTACTAATAAAAGAATGGACGAACTGACCAGAGAGGTCCAGGACCTGAAGAATAGTTTGCAGTTCTCTCAGGGTCAGCTCGATTAGTTGAAACAGGGACATTTTTCTCTGAGAAATTGAAGATGGACCACAGGAAGATTGAGCTGGCGCGCGCCCGGAGGACTGGAAAACCCACCACCGGCCCAGGACGATGGTGGTCAAGTTCCTGAGGTTCAAGAACAAGGTAGCTCTTCTGGAAAGAGCCAAGAACTTGAGGAACATATATCTTCCTCAACAAGGACTATCTTGAAGCTGTGTGCCAGAAGAGGAAAGAACTGATCCCAGCCATAAAAGCTGCCAGAGTGTGTGGGGACATTGTTTACATCCGCTATGACAGGCTTATTGTCCACCCTCCCTCCCAGAAGCCTCGAAGGGATGAGAGAGCCTATGGGTTTGTAGCTTCAACCCCGCAGCACACACACACCAATTGATTAATGGACTGCTGATTGTATATTTTTTTTCTCTTGCCTTGTTTGCTCTTTTCAGTAGTATGTCTCTCTGATAAGCCTCCCAGGAAAGGGCTGAAAATAGCCCATATGTAGCCTTATAAGGTTCATGAAATCAATAACTTGCTATCATCCAATAACATTCAAATATTATCAATTTCTGAGACTTGCTTAGATAATTAATTTGATGATCCAGCAGTAGCAATACAAGGATATAACATCTTTAGAAGAGACATAAATGCCTCTGGGGAGGTGTTGCTGTCTATATTCAGAGCCATATGCATGTAATGCTTAGAGAAGATCTTATGTCAAGTGTTATTGAAGTGTTGTGATTGCAGGTTCACTTGGCACATCTAAAGCCTTTTCTTTTGGCGTGTTGCTATAGGCCACTAAGTGCTAACAGTCTATCTAAATAGTATGTGTGAAATGTTTGATAGTGTATGTGATGTAAACAGAGAGGTATACTTTCTTGGGGACCTGAATATTGACAGGTTTTCATCAAGCTGTTCGCTCAAGAGGAAGCTTCTTACTGTAACCAGTGCCTGTAACCTGGTTCAGGTTATTAATCAACCTACCAGGGTGTTTCCGAACACTACAGGAACAAGATCATCCACATGTATCGATCACATTTTTACTAATACTGTAGAACTTTATTCTAAAGCTGTATCCGGCTATATTCAGGAAAGCCAAAGTTCCAACAGCTGGGCCTAAAATAGTATATAAGAGATCATACAAAAGATTTTGCTGTGACTCTTATGTGGATGATGTTAAAAATATTTGTTGGTCTGTGATTTAATGAGGAGCATCCAGACGCTGCACTTGAATTTATGAAAGTGCTTCTTCCAATTTATTGATAAACGTGCACCTGTTAAGACCGTATGGTTGAAAGAGATGGGCCAAAAGGAGTGGCTAATAAGTCTGGCTGCACATCTGACTGGATTAATTTCTCAATTTTCAGTAAGTATGTGACTAAACTCAACAAAAAGATGAATAAACTGTATTATGAAGCCAAGATCAATTATATAAAGAATTAGGGAAAAACACTTTGGTGTACTTTAAATGAAATTATGGGCAGAAAGACATTCAACTCCATCTTTCATGGAATCAGATAGCTTATTCATCACAAAACCATTTGATGTTGCCAATTATTCTATAATTATAATGATTATTTAATTGGCAAAGTGGGCAAATTTAGGCAGGAAATGCCAACAACGAACAGTGAGCAATTGTATTCATGCATAAAAAAAACTTATAATGAAAGCAAAGCATTGCATATTTGAATTTTGTAAAGTTGGTGTGGGAGAGGTGGAAAAATCGATAGATAATGACAAACCTGGCATTGACAATTTAGATGGAAAGCTACTGAGGAGTGGCTACAGAGTCAGCTACCATATTATCTGTCATATTTTTAATCTGAGCCTAGAGGAAAGTCTTTGTCCTCAGGCCTGGAGGAAAGCCAAAGTAATTCCGCTACCCAAGAGTGGTAAAGTGGCCTTCGCTGGTTCTAACAGCAGACCTATAAGCTTGCTGCCAGCTCTTAGCAAACTGTTGGGAAAAAAATAGTGTTTGACCAAATACCATTTATCTGTAAACAAATTAACAGATTTTCAGCATGCTTATAGAGAAGGGCACTCAACATGTACTGCACTGACACAAATGACTGACTGGTTGAAAGAAATTGATAATAAAAAGATTGTGGGCTCTGTACTGTTGGATTTCAGTGCAACCTTTTCATATTATTGACCTGTTTGTGAAAAAACTTGGGTTGCACATTTTGGGAAATATTCAGAGGTGGAAACTTTCCATGTAATTAACGGAAATATATGGGAATTAACGGAAATTATATGCAAATTAATATTAATACCATTTAAATGTAGATGTTTTTTTGCGTTGGATATATTTATCATATGGAGACAGAAACATAAACCTTTTACCTTATCATAAATAGACATAATTGCAAATGATTAAATCCTTCCAATAGAAACAAAATAAACTATTTAGTTACGAATTCAACTTTAATTAATTGAGTTGACTCTTCACATGGGATGATTTCACTGAACAACAAAAGAAAGGGAATATTGAATGATTCCCAATGATCCATCGCATCTAACAAAAATGTTTGACATCTGTAAAATGATAGTCTAGAAACTCAAGCTTTGGTTGTCTTCCTCTCAGGCTTCCATGTCTTCTCCCTGGACCTCAATGTCCATCTCTTGAACATCAGACTCTGAGGCCTCATCTTCACCTTCACTTTCCAACCTTGTTGAGGATGGCTCGTTGTCAGGCTCAAAAAGCCTCAAATTTGCCCTGATGGCCACCAATCTTTCAACCCTTTTATTGGTCAGCCTGTTGCTTGCTTTGGTGTGTGTGTTCCCAAACAAGGACAAGTTGCGCTCTGAGGTGGCTGATGTTGGTGGGATTTAGAGTGATGGAGGCAACAGCGGAAAGAGCCTCCGATCGACGAAGTCCCTTCCACCAGGTGGCTGATTAGATATGTTGGCACGACTGCCATATTGCATTTCCATCCCAAAGCCCTTGCTTGGAAGTGTACTTCACCAGACTGCCACGAACATTGCCCTCATCCCGACCAAGGTGGCGAGACACGGTAGTGATGACACCGTAGGCCTTGTTGATCTCTACACCAGACAGAATGCTCTCGCCAGCATATTTGGGGTCCAACATGTACGTTGCAGTGTGTTTGGGCTTCAGGCAGAAGTCTTCACGCTTTTTGATGTATTTCAGAGCTGCAGTTTCATCTGCTTGGAGCAACCGTGAAGTGGGCAGGGCAGTACGGATTTCTTCTCTTACATCTGCAAGCAGAGTCTGAACATCAGACTGGATGGCATTGTCTCCCTCAATCTGTGCAATGGCTACTGCTATAGGTTTCAGGAGTCAGGCTGCTTACCACTCTCTCCCAAAATAAATAATCGAGGAGGATTCTCTTGCTGGGGCTGTCCATATCGGCAGACTGTGATATGGTTGTTTCTTGGAGAGACCCCTTCCCCTCCAGGAGTCTGTCAAACATGATGACAACACCACAGCAAATACCTTATGTGGTCCAAGTTCATTGATGACTACCTTCAGCTCATCTGCAATGTAGAGACCGGTGTGTCTGTTGTCCCTTGTGTCTATGCTCTTGTAGAATACTGGTTGAGAGGTGGAGATGATGTAGTTAATTATTCCTTGCCCACAAACATTTGACCACCCGTCAGAGATGATTGCAATACAGTCTGCTATGATTTGCTTGACCTTTATTTGAACTCTGTTGAACTCTGCATCCAGCAATTGAGTAGGAGGGGTGTATGCTAGGTGTAGAACATTCAGAAATCTCTTCAATACACAGTGCCTGTGAGCATCAGAGGTGAACCAGTTGCATACACAGCTCGAGCAAGACATTCATCAGCATTTCTGTGACCACATTCCTCCATTGAGTCAAAAAACCTTCTGATTCAAGGAGGCCCATGAGCTGTTGCTGTCTCACAAAAAAAGTTGATTGTTATAAGCTAACTTTTTTGATGAATTTAGCAAAATTCCCCAAATTCCCGGGCTTAACTTCACATGGAAAATGTCCTGAAATTTACCTGACAGTTTCCGACTCTTTGCAACCCTAGTTATGGCTTTTCAACCTCTTATATCGTGGATTCAGAGCAGTTGAAGTTGGAAGTTTACATACACTTAGGTTGGAGTCATTAGAAATCGTTTTTCAACCACTCCACAAACTTTAGTTTTGGGAAGTTGGTTAGGACATCTACTTTGTGTATGACACAGGTACTTTTTCAAACAATTGTTTACAGACAGATTATTTAACTTATAATTCATTGTATCACAATTCCAGTGGGTCAGAAGTTTACATACACTAAGTTGACTGTGCCTTTTAAACAGCTTGGGAAATTCCAGAAAATTATGCCATGGCTTTAGAAGCTTCTGATAGGCTAATTGACATCATTTGAGTTAATTGGAGGTGTACCTGTGGATGTATTTCAAGGTCTACTGTCAAACTCGGTGCCTCTTTGCTTGACATCATGGGAAAATCACAAGAAATCAGCCAGGACCTCCACAAGTCTGGTTCATCCTTGGGAGCAATTTCCAAACGCCTGAAGGTACCACATTCATCTGTACAAACAATAGTACGCAAGTATAAACACCATGGGACCACGCAGCTGTCATACCGCTCAGGAAGAAGATGCGCTCTGTCTCCTAGAGATGAACGTACTTTGATGCGAAAAGTGCAAATCAATCCCAGAACAACAGCAAAGGCCCTTGCGAAGATGCTGGAGGAAACAGGGAAAAATGTATCTATATCCACAGTAAAACAAGTCCTATATCGACATAACCTGAAAGGCTGCTCAGTAAAGAAGATGCCACTGCTCCAAAATCGCCATTAAAAAACCCAGACTACGGTTTGCAACTGCACATGGGGACAAAGATTGTACTTTTTGGAGAAATGTCCGATGAAACAAAAATAGAACTGTTTGGCCATAATGACCATTGTTATGTTTGGAGGATAAAGGGAGATGCTTGCAAGCCGAAGACCACCATCCCAACCGTGAAGCACGGGGGTGGTAGCATCATGTTGTGAGGGTGCTTTGCTCCAGGAGGGACTGGTGCATTTCACAAAATAAATGGCATCATGAGGGAGGAAAATTATGGATATATTGAAGCAACATCTCAAGACGTCAGTCAGGAAGTTAAAGCCTGGTCGCAAATGGGTCTTCCAAATGGACAATGACCCCAAGCATACTTCCAAAGTTGTGGCAAAATGGCTTAAGGAGAACAAAGTCAAGGTATTGGAGTGGCCATCACAAAGCCCTGACCTCAATCCTATAGAACATTTGTTGGCAGAACTGAAAAATTGTGCGCAAGCAAGTAGGCCTTCAAAGCTTGTGGAAGGCTACCTGAAACGTTTGACCCAAGTTAAACAATTTAAAGGCATGCTACCAAATACTAATTGAGTGTATGTAAACTTCTGACCCACTGGGAATGTGATGAAAGAAATAAAAGCTGAAATAAATCATTCTCTCTACTATTATTCTGACATTTCACATTCTTAAAAGGAAGTTGTGATCCTAACTGACCTAAGACAGGGAATTTTTATTAGGATTAAATGTCAGGAATTGTGAAAAACTGAGTTAAAATGTATTTGGCTAAGGTGTATGTAAACTCCCGACTTCAACTGTATCTATCTAATAGAACTCAAAAGGGTTTTCTTTAATAGAATCCTCTCTAATGTCAAACATGTTAAATGTAGTTTCCCGCAGGGCAGCTCTCTAGGCCCTTTTTTTTTTTTTTTTACACCAATGACCTGCACTGGCATTAAACAAAGCATGTGTGTTCATGTATGCTGATGATTCATCCATATACGCATAAGCAACCACAGTTATTGAAGTTACTGAAACACTTAGAGTTGCAGTCTGTTTTGGAGTGGGTGGCCAGTAATAAACTTGTCCTGGACATCTCTAAAACTAAGAGCATTGTATTTGGTACAAATCATTCCGTACGTTCTAGTCCTTAGCGTAATCTTGTAATGAAAGGTGTGGCTGTTGAACAAGTTGAGACTAAATTACTTGGCGTCACCTTAGATTGTAAACTGTCACGGTCAAGACATATAGATTCAATGGTTGTAAAGATGGGGAGAGGTCTGGCTGTAATAAAGAGAGATGTACAGATTTTTTGGGGACACCCCACTCCAAAAAGCATGTTCTGCAGGCTCTAGTTTTGTCTAATCTTGATTATTGTCCTGTCGTGTGGTTCAGTGCTGCATGGAAATACCTAGTTAAGGTACAGCTGGCCCAGAACATAGTGGCATGTTTTGCTCTTCATTGTAATCAGAGGGCTGATAGTATTTATATACATGCCAGTCTCTCTTGGCTAAGAGTTGAGGAGAGACTGACTGCATCACTTCTTCTTTTTATAAGAAACATTCATGTGTTGAAAATCCCAAATGGTTTGCATTGTCATTTTACACACACTTATGCCACTAGGGGTCTTTTCACAGTCCCCAAATCCAGAACAAATTCAAGAAAGCGTAGTATTATATAGAGCCCTTATTGCATGGAACTTCATTCCATCTCCTATTACTCAAATAAACAGTAAACTTGGTTAAAAAAAACAGATACAGCAACACCTCATGGCACGACGCCTCTCCCCTATTTGAGCACGATCTTCTAGCTAATGTTAGTCCTCCCTGACCAATGGACTATTGACTTCGCTTTGTAACGCACAGTGGACTTGACTACTTATTTTATGTCATAAAGGGAGTTAATAAGTATTTCAGAATATATCACATTGAAGTGTGGTGTTTTGAAGCTACATGTTGAAATCAAGAAAAGAGCAGAGGCCATATGGAACTAGAACTGCAATCATATTAAACACAGCTTATGTTATGTCAAATCAACTAACTAGCAAACCAAATTAGTTTTCCTTCATCTGTAGCTCTGGGAGTCAAAGATTCTGCAGTCCAAAGCAGTGGATGGCTTGGCCCTCATGAAGAACACCAACTCATCAGACTTTGTGCTGCAGCTCCCTCCAAACTATGGACAGACTTTTACAAAACATACATGTAAGTAAGTAGAGGTTTTACAGTCCAAGGGTACTTCTCTATTCTCTCTTTCCTCCAAAAGTGTGCACTTGTTCACTTCCCTTCACTGATTTGAAGGGAAATGACTGGTAAAGGAAATATGGTGGAACTCCCTCACAATGACTCCACCGATCTAATGCTTTTAGAATTGTGGAAAGTAGTGAACAAGTGTACACTTCAGGAGAAAGGAGATATTACTGGGACGCACCCAAAGGCTCTACACCGCACCCATTGCTATCCATATATAGGGATGCCCAATGGTTGCATATTCTACAGTGCGAGTTAATCAGGTCAATTGAATACAGATCGCTACATTTACTTATTTAATTGAATAGCCTAATCATTCCTCTTCCTTCTTCCATCCCCAGCCTCTGTTGTGATCCCTACAGGCCAACATGTCCAGAGTTTCACAGCAAAGGCAAGTTACACGAAACCGTCATACAATTGAATGATAACTTTTTTGTTGTGCAGTGCATGTCTGCAAACCGCTGTTTGGGAAAAGAGCTTACTGCTAACCTGTCGAACGTTGATTAAATAATTTGGTTGACAGGTGTAGATTTACATGACATTTTAGTCATTTAGCAGAGACTTTTATCCAGAGCGACTTATAGTTAGTTCATTCAACTCAAGGTACGACAACCACATGTCATAGTAAGTAAAACTTCCGTCAATATGTTTAATTTTGGAGCCACACCCTGATTGACATGCCAAGTTGTCAATAAGGTGTTCAGCTGCTTGATCAGAGCCAGGGCAGCACCAAATATCAGAGCCAGGCTAGCAGCACTGTATGGTTAGGGTCAGCACGATGGTGTGAAAAAGGTAACAGAGAGACCTCACCACCTTGTTGTTTTGTGGCAACCTTTTACACCTCACTGGGATTGCGTTCCAATAATCTCTCCTTTCTCACAAAGTATGCACTTGTTCATTTCCCTTCATGGATCTGAAAGGAAATCACTGATGTATGGAAACTTCCTCTAGCACAGTGTTTCCCAACTCCGGTCCTCCAGTACCCCCAACAGTACACATTTCTGTTGTAGCCCCAAACAAACTCTTTATTCAACTTGTTAACTAATCATCAAACCCTGGATGAGAAGAATCAGGTGAGTTTGTCTGGGGCTACAACAAAAATGTGTGCTGTTGGGGGTACTGGAGTTGGGGAAACACTGCTCTTGCACATGCCTACATCAATCCAATGCTTTTAAAAGTGATTGAGTGTACACTTTGGGAAGAAGGTAAGATTATTGGGACACACCCTGAGAGTGACTGGGGAAAAGCAGCAGCAGCCTATTAAACCCCACGTTCTTATGTGATTCTGTACACACCAGGGTTGGTAACAAATTTGTCTGGGAAAGGGCCTTATGTTGTGTCTGGTAACAGGAGGACAGGTCAAGATGACACTATATTAACCATACAAAGGATGGGGATGGTGGGGCACATTTTAATTTAGGCCTAGATGTGGGCAGAGCAAAGAAAGGTAAAAAGGAAATAAGTCTTTAGAGCATCCTGTTTGTGGGCAGCTAGGGTTTTTCTTCTCTCCCCTCTCTCTCAATTTGATGTTAAAGGCCCAGTGCAATCAATTCTGTTTTCCTGTGTTTTATATCCTATTGTACAGTAGACGATGAAACAAACACTGTAACAGTGTGATCAGTGTTATTTCCTGGTAGTTGCTGGTTTAAAATTCAATCTACACAGGAGCTTTTAATGAGCAGGTTTGCATGGACGGGAGTTTCTGCTTTCCATTGTGACATCACCATGTGGTAAATTGGTTAATTGATCAGTAACACAGATGGTTCTAAACCCCTCTGCCAATAACAGCAATTTTTGGCACTTTTTCATGGAAATCTATTACAGTAATGTACTTAATTGTTATCCAGAAGTGATTTGATATTTATATAAAAATGGCTGCATTGGGCCTTTAAGTAGCTACCTTTAGCACGTCTCAGTACCTTAAAACAGTCTTATGTGTTTGGTTATACTGTAGCGACATGAGTCATGATGTCAACAGTCCTCCTATACTGTATGAGTCATGTCAAGCTGAACAGGATCATCTTTTTTCTACACTAACTGTATGATGACCTACTACAGTAACTCCTTTTATGAAATTACAGACAGTGATGTAGTCTAATTGTTAGTGAGTTTTTAGAATGGCATATCTATAATTCTGTGCAACTGATGAGGTTAAAATGTAGAATGTTTTCTTATGCTTGTTAGACAGCCTCTAATTTCCCAGGACTTGAGCCTGAACCCAGGACTCACTGGAAAACAGTGGTAAGTGTAACTGACAAGTCAACTCAGCGACCCCGTTATTTGTGTGAGAGCAAAGGTCAAGAAGACTTGTAGCCTACTAACTGTTGCATTTTATTTTATGTGTGCTCTTGTTGCACAAGCAATTTCCCTGTCTATACAACAAATACAGTTGAACGTTCTTTCATTGAGTGGAGCAAATATGTGTAAACTGTCTAATTGTGTTGCAGAACAACAGTGGGACTCTGGCCACCTTCTCTCTTCCTCCACGGATGACCTACCCAGTCCAGATCCCTGCAGGGTTCACAACGCAGACATCCTCTGGTAAGAAGGGGAAAAACATGCATTAGCCCTCCATACACTCCCTCGATTAACTTAATTGAATGGTCCAATGCTATTTCATAGAAACATTTACCAAAATCTCTATGATGCATGTTTATGATACATGAAATGTCACGATATAGAAAAAAATAAATAGCTTCATCAGTCTATTTTTTTTTTCTCCAACATTTACAATGGGACTTTTGTATCTATTTCTCCCCTCTTTTACCTCCATAAGGCCAGCTTTACATGGTCAACTTTATAGTGATGGTGTCCCAGGTTCCAGCCGGCCACAGCCCTCTCCCTTCAGCTCCAGAAGGGGGTACCTGTAGTGGAGTGGAAAGATCCCAGCTCATCTTCCCAGCAGTCAGCTATGGTGGTCCCTTCTACTGTCCTCAAGACCATGACCACTCCGAAGACAGATCCGTTCTCCCCACGGCCTGTGGCCCCTCCCACAGCTGTACCTCAGACACCAGAGCAGATCCTGATACGTCCAGTCCAGGTGATGCCTCCGGTCCAGGTGAACCACCATCTTGATGTTTTTGTAGCACTTTGAAATGTTTTTGAAATATGTTTTACAAATAAAATGTATTATTATTATTCCCCAGCCACCTGATGAGAAGCCTGTGCTACCCAAACCCGTGGTCCAGCCCCCAGTTCAGGAGAACCATCTCCTTCAGCAGACACAGGTTCCTTTAGCTCAGGCACGCTTTTCTGTGCAGACTCCAGTGTCCTTTTATTTTCGTCCCAACCGCCATCTCACCCCCCAGAGAGCCCTTTTGACAGTGGTGATTTCAATCTGGATGGGATTGACTTCGACAGTCCACAGCAGCTAGACATGAGCCTGTCCTCGTCCCTTTCCTCTGGCTCCGCCCAGATGCCAAGCCTTTAGGTAAAGTATTATACGTTTTTTTTTCAACGACTTATGGACAACTCAGCCATATCTTCATCAAATAGTCAACAATCTCATGCAATTGAATTACAATGGCAAGGCAGGGTACTGCTATAATTAATAAGACAGAGGCTTCCTCCCAAATGACACCCTATTCCCTATATAGTACACATCCTGACCAGGGACCATAGGGCTCTAGTCAAAAGTAGTGCACTTTTATTGAGAATAGGGTGCCATTGGACAACAAGAGACCCGAGCCAAGGTTCAACATACAGCTCATGTCTATTTTACCCAGGTCAAGATGAAGATGAGCATTTCTGAAGGGTCATGGTTGGGGGGGGGTTGGATTTCGGGGCCAGTGAGGTGGGGGTGGAGGAGATGGTGAACAGAAGGACAACACACCTGAGCAGGATATGACAACACACCTGGAGGGTCTACCTGTGTATGCTACCAAGGTACCAAGTTAAGACAGGAGATAGCAATCCCAAATCCACCCCTAGACCCTATGCACTTTGGAGATCTGAAAGGATTTCATACTGTAGGTACAGTTTAAGCAATATGGTGAAACTTCCACTTAACCTATCAGAGGGCAAGGTGGAGCTTTTGTCATATTGCTAATGTGGGAAGGGAATAAGATGTGGCATATGTGTTGAAGGAATTTTATTCTGATAACATCCACCTGTACTCTAATTGGCTTCTGTACTTTAGCAAGGGGCTGCTGGGTGGGGATTAGACAGAGTGGCTATAATGTAGCCTACTCAGTGGAGGGATCCCATTCCCCCTCCCCTTATTATTTATTTATATTATTCCCTGATAAGTTATGCATTCTGTCTCATCATTAAAGTGCAGTCTGGCCCTGATGGCGCATTGTCAGCTTCTACAAGATGAAGACCTAACTCACAGAATTACACTAACACCAGTCAAATTCTCTCAGATCTCCACAAACATATCGGGCATCTGGTCTCAATTTGTAGTTCATAACACTTCCTGTTCCTCCTCCTCCAGCTGGAGATGACCCTGTTGAAAGACTACAACTTCAACGATGCTCTAGCAGACATCATCCACCTGAACAACAGTTCTGATGTGGAGGAGTTGGAGGAGGAGATGGATGGAGGTGTGTAGCATTGTGTCAACAATAGTTATGCTAGCCAAAGGAAGTGTTTGCCTTGATAGCTAACGGTCGCTGTGTCATTCTCATAGAGGAGCTTGCTGATGCATGCACAAGCTAACGAGTGTGGTTACAGCAAAGATGGTGGATAAATGAAGATGTCCCACTCAGGCCATTTACCATTGAAAATGGTCAATTCCGGTCTGAACAGGGTGGCGCTCACTTAGGCAACAATGCATTAGTAGCTGGGTCTGGTCTGCTTAGTTCATCAACTGTATATGAACCAGAAAAGATGAGGGTGTGGGATGTCTCGCTTCCTCTTCCGTCTGTGTTCACAGGTGCAATGGGAGAGAATGAGTTTGTAGGTATGATCACTGTGGAGGCTCTGCAGGCCCTACAGGAGGCAGAGGGCAGCAGTGATGATGGCAACTCTAGCTCCAGTGGTGATGGTGTCTGGATGGATGAAATCCCAGTGGAAGAGCTAAGAAACCCATTTCCATTGAGGAAAAGAAGGGCGTCCTGTCCTCTTTGTTTTTCAAAATAAGTATTTGGGTCTGGTTTGCTGGACACAGATCAAGTCTAATGGGGAATCTCCTTGACAAGTCCCCATGCAGTAGATATTGCTATTTCATTGTTTGACAGTAATCACCAGTATTTGGGGCCTAGTATGCCTTATTAGCATGAACAAAACCAGAGCGTTTAACGCAAAACCAGAGCGTTTAACCCTAACACAAATTATTGTATTTTTCTTGTCTTGTCTATGTTGAATACATCATTTAAACATTCACAGTGTAGGTTGGAAAAAGTGAACCCCTAGGCTAATGACTTTTCCAAAAGCTAATTGGAGTCAGGAGTCAGCTAAATCCAATCGATGAGATTAGAGATGTTGGTTAGAGCTGCCTTGCCCTATAAAAACACTTACAAAATTTGAGTTTGCTATTCACAAGAAGCATTGCCTGATGTGAACCATGCCTCGAACAAAAGAGATCTCCGAAGACCTAAGAATTGTTGACTTGCATAAAACTGGAAAGGGTTACAAAAGTACCTCTGAAAGCCTTGATGTTCATCAGTCCACGGTAAGACAAATTGTCTATAAATTGAGAAAGTTCAGCATTGTTGCTACTCTCCCTAGGAGTGGCCATCCTGCAAAGATGACTGCAAGAGCACAGCGCAGAATGCTCAATGAGGTTAAGAAGAATCCTAGAGTGTCAGTCTACGATACGTAAAACACTAAACTAGAATGGTGTTCATGAGATGACACCACGGAAGAAGCCACTGCTGTCCAAAAAAAATATTGCTGCAAGTATGAAGTTTGCCAATGTGCACCTGGATGTTCCACAGCGCTACTGGCAAAATAGTCTGTGGACAGTTTAAACTACAGTTGAGTTGTTTGGAAGGAACACACAATACTGTGTGGAGAATTTTTTTTACAGCACACCAACATCAATACCTCATCCCAACTGTAACGCATCATGGTTTGGGGCTGCTTTTCTGCCCCAGGGCCGGCTTGCTATCATCGATTGAAAAATAAAAAAAATAAATCCCAAGTTTATCAAGGGGGAGAATGTTAGGCTATCTGTCCGCCAATTGAAGCTCAACAGAAGTTGGGTGATGCAACAGGACAACGACCCAAAACACCGAAGTAAATCAACAATAGAATGGCTTCAACAGAAGAAAATATGCTTCTGGAGTGGCCCAGTCATAGTCCTGACCTCAACCCGATTGAGATGCTGTGGCATGACCTCAAGAGAGCAGTTCACACCAGACATCCTAAGAATATTGCTGAACTGAAACCGTTTTGTAAAGAAGAATGGTCCAAAATTCCTCCTGACCATTGTGCAGGTCTGATCCTCGACTACAGAAAACGTTTGGTTGAGGTTATTGCTGCCAAAGGAGGGTCAACCTGTTATTAAATCCAAGGGTTCACATACTTTTCTCACCCTGCACTGTGAATGTTTACACGGTGTGTGCAATAAAGACATGAAAACATATAATTGTTTGAGTTATAGGTTTAAGCGGACTGTTTGTCTATTGTTGTGACTTAGATGAAGATCAAATTGTATGACCAATTTATGTAGAAATCTAAGTATTTCCAAGGGTTCACATACTTTTTCTTGCCACTGTGTGTGTTATATCGATAAGTCACTTATTAATCATTACCTCATCAGTCTCATTCTGAACTTTGCAGACTTCTTGAATCTGCAAGAAACCCAGCCTTTTCTGATTATTCAGTACTACACACATTTATTTACTAACTAAATAAATAATAACACAGAATACACACACACACTTACATGAGACAAAAGTCCCTAGTGGACTGACAAGATATGACAGCTTGTTACACATGGAGAAGGAGGTGGGGAAAAGAGAGTGAGAAAGGGACATTTATTGTACATTTGGAAACAACGCTCACTGTAACCATATACCTTACCGCCCGTTTGGGTAAGAAACTTTTAAACGGTAGTGTGAGAGGTCGACCAATTGTGATTTTTCTACGCTGATACCGGTACCGATTTTATTGGAGGACCAAAAAAAGCCGATACTGATTAATCAGCTGTTTCTTTTGTAATAATGACAATTACAACAATACTGAATGAACACTTATTTTAACTTAATATAATACATCAATAAAAATTAATTTAGCCTCAAATAAATAATGAAACCTGTTCAATTTGGTTTAAATAATGCAAAAACAAAGTGTTGGAGAAGAAAGTAAAAGTGCAATATGTGCCATGTAAAAAAGCTAACGTTTAAGTTCTTTGCTCAGAACATGAGAACATATGGAAGTTGGTGGTTCCTTTTAACATGAGACTTCAATATTCCAAGGTAAGAGGTTATAGGTTGTAGTTAATATAGTATTTATAGGACTATTTCTCTCTATACCATTTGTATTTCATATACCTTTGACTATTGGATGTTGTTATAGGCACTATAGTATTGCCAGTATAACAGTATAGCTTCCGTCCCTCTCCTCGCCCCTACCTGGGCTCGAACCAGGAACACATCGACAACAGCCACACTCGAAGCAGTGTTACCCATCGCACCACAAAAGCCGCGGCCCTTGCAGAGCAAGGGGAATAACTACTCCAAGTCTCAGAGCGAGTGACGTTTGAAACGCTATTAGCGCGCACCCCGCTAACTAGCTAGCCATTTTACATCGGTTACACCAGCCGTTAGGCTGATAGGCTTGAAGTCATAAACAGCGCTGTGATTGCGAAGAGCTGCTGGCAAAACACATTAAAGTGCTGTTTGAATGAATGCTTACGAGCCTGCTGCTGCCTACCATTGCTCAGTTAGACTGCTCTATCAAATCATAGACTTAATTATAACATAATATCACACAGAAATACGTGCCTTTGGTCATTAATATGGTCGAATCCGGAAACTATCATTTCAGTGAAATATGAAACCGTTCTGTATTTTATCTAACAGGTGGCCCTAACCCTGACCCTAAGTCTAAATATTCTTGTTACATTGCACAACCTTCAATGATATGTCATTATTACGTAAAATTATGGCAAATTAGTTCGCAACGAGCCAGGCAGCCCAAACTGTTGCATATACCCTGACTCTGCGTACAATGAATGTGACACAATTTCACCTGGTTAATATTGCCTGCTAACCTGGGTTTCATTTAGCTAAATATGCAGGTTTAAAAAAAATACTTTTGTGTATTGATTTTAAGAAAGGCATTAGTGTTTATGGGTAGGTACAGTCGTCCAACGATTGTGCTTTTTTCGCAAATGCGCTTTTGTTAAATCATCCCCCAGTATTGCATCGATTATATGCAATGCAGGACACGCTAGATAAACGAGTAATAGCATCAACTAGTGATTATGATTGATTATTTTTATAAGATAAGTTTAATGCTAGCTAGCAACTTACCTTGGCTTCTACTGCATTCGCATAACAGGCAGGCTCCTCGTGGAGTGCAATGAGAGGCAGGTGGTTAGAGCGTTGGACAAGTTAACTGTACGGTTGCAAGATTGGATCCCCCGAGCTGACAATGTGAAAATCTGTCATTCTGCCCTTGAACAAGGCAGTTAACCCACCGTTCCTAGGCCGCCATTGAAAATAAGAAAGTGTTCTTTAACTGACTTGCCTAGTTAAATAATGATTAAATAAAGGTGTTAAAAAAAAAAGACAATCGCCATATAAAGTTCAAAGAAGAAAAAGCTTGGAAGGAGAAGAGAAGAGGAGAGATGACTAGAAACGATTAGTTTGACTGTTTTATGTGTGGATTAATTATCGGAATAGAGGACATTGTGCATTTCAGGTAAAATACCAACTCATCATTTATATCCCAGGACAAATTAGCTAGCAATTGCAAGCTAGCTAGCTAAATTGCCATACATGTTTAATGCTTTTTGACCTGTCCCCAAATTAATATAATTGGTTCAGTTTGTTTTGATATTTCAACCTGTTTTTCGTGATCGCGTTTGGTGTGGGAGGACAAAATCTATTTGCTCACGATGGCGCACGCACTCGTCCGGTTTGGGTATGGTGTTCGGTGCCAATACAATATGTATTGCGATTCATACTGTGATTTTTATTGTGATTTGTTGTTCCAAACATATTACTTCAGATTCACCACATTAAGAACCAGTGGAAGTTCTATCTGAAGTGTGGGGTGATGTGTTACGGAGGGGAGGACTGTCTTCTCGAAGGCTGTTGAGGAGGCAGAGTGGTGACTGGATTCATGTTATGTTCCACTGCAATGCCAATACAGATCCTAAGTAGCATACCAGTGTGAATATCAGAACTGAACCTTGGTCTGTATTTCACTCATGTGGCTACAGCCTTGACTTCGTCTTAAATGTGTCCAACGAGATGTATAATACAAGTGTGTAAAACAATAATATTATCATTTTGAAGTTATTGGGGAAAACTAGTTGTTCAGTGAGCTAGAAAAAACATTTGGAATCTATACAGACTTCTGTGAAGGAAATGTCTGGATGAGAAGTAATGTGTCTGTCCCAAAAAGTAGTGCACTATATGGGGCATAGGGTTCCATTTGGGATGCTCACAATATCTAATTCAGCCACCACAGTGCAGTAAGGTCTTTCTGAATTGTTGATTTCATCCTTTATTTAACTATTTAAAATGCTTATCTTATTTATGCCAATGCCATTAATGAGTACATTTGCCAAGTAGGACCAAACGGAGCTTAACCATTTTTAATGATGCTGGTGGTCTTTTCTGAGTTCTTGGTAGTGACTGAAATGTGAATTCAAATACCTCTTCTGTTTTCACTGCCAATAAAATATAAGTATTAATATGAACCCTGCTGTTATTTTGTCATAAATTAAGAATGTACATACAGAACACAGAATCTAAATGGAAAAGGACATGTTATGTAGTCAGGGCAAATGGATGCTTTACACCAGGGTTTCCCAACCCTCTCCTCAGGCCCCCCCAGACGTTTCACATTTTAGTTTTAACCCTGAACTGGCACACCAGATTAAATTAGTCGACTAATCAAGCCTTTGACTAATTGAATCCGGTTAGCAAGGAGAGGGTTGGGAAACCCTGGTGTATACGACCATGGTTGTCTCCCAAATGACACTATATAGTGCACTATTACCAGAACCTTATATGGAATCGGTTGCCATTTAGGACGTAGCCCATGTCTTTGCGAACAGGTTCATGTGCTCAAATGCATTAGCTTGATTGTGTGCTCAAACAGTCAGAAAATGTAGCTAATGGCAGAAAATCAATTTCCATTATGTACAGTATTACCCAATAAAGTAAATCATTGGAATTTAGTTAATTCTGATTAAATACTGTATGTAACAGAGTCTTGGTATACTGGAGATGGAGACTTCAAATGGGTACAAAGTCAAGGAAACATCACACAATTAAAAAAATATATAGTTTATTACTAGTTTCAATGAAACAAAGGGGATAATAAAGGTTTTATTGGTTAATGTAACAGTTAACTTATCACAATGTTTTCTAAATAGAATATCACACAATGTTCAAATTAGAGGTATAAATCACAGCACTCAGGTTAGGTGATGGTGAAGCACGGCACACTTGAGGAAGCCACACAAGCTACTAGCTACCAATGAATCAGGCTAAAGGCAAATTCAAAATGGTGTTCCCCTTTTAAAATGTACACAAGCAAAAATACAATACAAACAATGCACTTTAATCAACTCACCAATACACTCAACAACAATACTTTAAAACACTTTTGCAAAAACCAGTGTGGCAGCAGCTACCTCACCCTGATCTGGTTTGTATGCCAAGATAACTCCATGTGCTTCTCTTGTATTTAACTAGGCAAGTCAGTTAGGAACAAATTCTTATTTACAATGACCGCCTACTGGGGAACAGTGGATTAACTGCCTTGGTCAGAGGCAGAACAACATATATATATTTTTTAACCTTGTCAGCTCAGGGATTTGATCCAGCAATCTTTCGGTTACTGGCCCAACACCCTAACCACTTTCACTTGAGAAATACTACACCAAACATCTTATTTAGAAATAAAGTTGCACAACTAAGTCCTAAGCAAAAAAAACTTTAAAATGTATTAGATTTCTTGATTTATCTTAATTCAGACTATTTTGGGGAAGTGTATAATGGCTGTTGCTACGGCGTCCCAAGAGGGACAAACCATAATATAATATTGTCTTTTAAGGGAGCATGTGTAGCACAGACATTAATGTGTAGCACAGACATTCACTTTGCCTAGCCGAGTTCTGCTAGGAGCAAACCGAACCTAGTAGGGATGTTTCGATTCACCGATAGGGTTCCCTGGTTCAACTATTCTTGATAGTTCTGCTTTAAAAGGTCAGTGCAGTCATTTTTAAATAAATAGTGTAAATCTGTAATTTCATAACAAGGACAAGTTTTATGAGCTGCACTGGTCTGAATCAGCTCTCCTCAGTAAAGTTCAAAACAGTCAAAACTATTCGCTTTTAGAGAGTGAAATTCAATCCACAGTATCTTATATTAATTGGCTATGTATGTCATAGCTCATTTCTAAAGATACATATTGACATATTACTAGCTCAAAAAAAAATTCATCTGCTATATGACAAGTGACAACAGTGGGGACAAAAATATAAAATGCCCCCCCTAATCTGATAGTGTTAGATGCTCAGTCTGCCCTATGGCTATATACAGTTGAAGTCAGAAGTGTACATACACCTTAGCCAAATGCATTTAAACTCAGTTCTTCACAATTCCTGACATTTAATCCTAGTAGAAATTCCCTGTTTTAGGTCAGTTAGGATCACCACTTTACTTTAAAAATGTGAAATGTCAGAATAATAGTAGAGTGATTTATTTCAGCTTTTATTTCTTTCATCACATTCCCAGTGGGTCAGAAGTTTACATACACTCAATTAGTATTTGGTAGCATTGCCTTTAAATTGTTTAACTTGGGTCAAACGGTTTGGGTAGCCTTCCACAAGCTTCCCACAATAAGTTGGGTGAATTTTGGCCCATTCCTCCTGACAGAGCTGGTTTGTAGGCCTCCTTGTTCACACACTCGTTTTCAGTTCTGCCCACATATTTATGGGATTGAGGTCAGGGCTTTGTGATGGCCACTCCAATAACTTGACTTTGTTGTTAAGCCATTTTGCTACAACTTTGGAAGTATGCTTGGGGTTATTGTCATTTGGGGTGGCAGGATAGCCTAGTGGTTAGAGTGTTGGACTAGTAACCGGAAGGTTGCAAGTTCAAATCCCCAAGCTGACGATGTACAAATCTGTTGTTCGGGGTTTTGGATCAGTGGCTTCTTCTTTGCTGAGCGGCCTTTCAGGTTATGTCGATATAGGACTTGTTTTACTGTGGATATAGATACTTTTGTACCCATTTCCTCCAGCATCTTCACAAGGTCCTTTACTGTTGTTCTGGAATTGATTTGCACTTTTTGCACAAAAATATGTTCATCTCTAGGAGACAGAACTTGACTCCTTTCTGAGAGGTATTACGGCTGCGTGGTCCCATGGTGTTTATACTTGCATACTATTTGTACAGATGAACTTGGTACATCCTGGCGTTTGGAACTTGCTCCCAAGGATGAACCAGACTTGAGGAGGTCTACAATTTTTTTTCTGAGGTCTTGGCTTATTTTCCGACAAGTCCTTCAGCGCCTCCTGGGGAACCAGTTTGTGAAAGTTGAGAAGTGCGAGTTTGACCACTCTACAATCTTCCTTCTGGGATACATCATCGCTGGCTGAAAGCAATGTCCAGATGGATCCTGAAAAAGTGAGAGCGGTGGTGGATTGGCCCCAACCCACGTCCAGAGTGCAATTGCAACATTTCCTGCAGTTTGCCAACTTCTACCGCCGCTTCATCTTGGGCTACAGAACCCTGGCGGCTCCCCTCTCTGCACTCACTTCCCCCAAGGTACCATTCACATGGTCCCCAGCTGTTGACAGGGCTTTTGTAGATCTTTGATTCACTACTGCCCCCATCCTCGTCTATCCCGACCCGTTGCCGTCAGTTTTTGGTTGAGGTCAATGCTTCTGACTTTAGAGTGGGGCCCATCCTGTCCCAGCGATCTTCCCAGGACCAAAAGCTCCATCCTTGTGCCTTCATGTCTCATCGTCTCAATACCGCTGAGAGAAACTACGACGTAGGTAACCGGGAACTTCTGGCGGTCAAGATGGTGCGGGAGGAGTGGAGACACTGGCTGGAAGGCGCGTAACATCCATTTTTGGTTTGGACCGACCATAAGAATTTGGAATATCTCCGCACAGCCAAGCGCCTCAACTCCAGGCAGTCCCGTTGGGCTCTGTTATTCACCAGGTTCAACTTCCCCATCTACTACCGCCCAGGGTCTAAGAATGTGAAGCCAGATGCTCTAGCTTGCCTGTACAGTTCCACCGCCTTACCCTCTGACTCTGAGACCATCCTACCTATCTCATGCCTTGCGGCTTCAGTTGTCTGGGGTATTGAGACCCTGGTCCATAAGGCACAACGGACCCTGGAGGGTTCCCAGCTGACCAGATATTCAGCCCGGTCCGAGGTCCTGGAATGGGCTCATTCCTCCAGGCTTACCTGTCACCCTGGCTCCCGTCGAACCCTGGCCTTCCTCTGACAATGCTTCTGGTGGCCCACTATGGTTCCTGACGCCTCTGCCTTCATCACCACATGTGCGGTATGTGCCCAGAATAAGACTGCGTGGCAAGCTCCGTCGGGCCTCCTTCAGCCACGGCCTGTTCCTCATCGCCCCTGGTCACATATTTCCCTGGATTTTGTCACTGGGCTTCCTCCGTCTGATGGCAACACTTACTTACTTACTGACTTTATTGTCCCCATGGGGAAATTGTTGCAGTGTCATATACACGTTTAAAGTGGCGTTTTAAATACTAAACAAAATTACAATACAACTTTCATAACGGTTACATACCAATAAAAAGACTAGCCTGCTGGCCTTACTGAATTGATAGGAACATTAGCTAGAGCTATTTAGGAGGGATATAACACCTGGCACAAATTATTGTCTAGTTCCTTGACAGTAGTGGATCAGTTTTCCAAAGCCGCCCATTTCATTCCTCTCCTCAAACTACTCTCTGCCAAAGAGACGGCCCAGCTCATGGTGCAGCATGTCTTCTGGATCCATGGACTTCCTGTGGACATGGTCTCCTACCGGGGTCCTCAGTTCTCGTCCCGGTTCTCGAAGACGTTCTGCACCCTTAATGGGTCGTCGGCCAGTCAGAGCGAACGAAACAAGACCTGGAAACGACACAATGGTGCCTCATCTCGACCAACCCCACTATCTGGAGCCACCAACTGGTCTGGGTGGAGTATGCCGGGGACACTCTTCCCTGCTCAGCCACTGGATTTTCCCCTTTCGAGTGCTCCTTGGGGTATCAGCTCCTGCTCTTCTCGGAAAAAGAACACTAAGTCAACATACCCTCGGCTCAGATGTTCGCTTGGGCGGCTCTTCTCCAGGTATCGTCAACAAGCGGACCGCCGCCGGACTCCAGCTCTCCGCTATCGGCTTGGGCAAAGGGTATGGCTATCAACACTGGACCTGCTCCTCCGGGTGAAGTCCCGCAAACTTTCCCCTCGTTTCATTGGTCCCTTTCCCATCTCTAGAGTCCTTAGTCCCACTGCTGTTTGTCATCTGTTACCCCGTGCCCTCCGTATACACTCTACATTTCATGTGTCCAGGATTAAGCCCTTGTCTCACAGCCCTTTGTCTTCTGTTTCCAGGCTCACCCCACTTCCCCGTGTCCTCGATGGCCAACCGGGGTACATGGTGAGACGCCTCCTGAATGTTTGACCACGGGGCAGTGGTTTCCCGTACCTGGTTGACTGGGAGAGTTATGGCCCGGAGGAGAGGTGCTGGGTCCCTGCTAAGGACATCCCGGACCTGGCTCTCATCGCCGACTTTCGCTGCCAGCACCCCGATCAACCAGGTTTGCACGCCCAAGTTAGGATGCCAGGTGGCGCCCCTGGGGATTGGGGGGTGGGTACTGTCACACCCTGATCTGTGTCACCTGTCCTTTGAGCTTGTCTCCACCCCCTCCAGGTGTCACCCATCTTCCCTATTACCCTCCGTGTATTTATACTTGTGTTCTCTGTTTGTCTGTTGCCAGTTCGTCTTGTTTTGTCAAGTAAACCGTGCTCCTGCTTTTTCTAAGTCTCTGTTTTTCTAGTCCTCCCGGTTCGGACCTTTGCCTGCCCTGACCTTGAGCCTGCATGCCACTCTGTACCTCCTGGACTCTGACCTGGTTTATAATCTTTTGCCTGTTCACGACATGTCTCTTGCCTGTCCCTTGTTTTCTAATCAATATCAGAGACTCGAACCATCTGCATCTGGGTCTCGCCCTGTATCGTTATACAGAGAAGTCAGTTCAGACAAATCCAGCTCAGCTTCTGAGCTCCATCAATATCAGATATAAATTTAGAATGAAAAATGTGTTCATGCAATCATTTTTAGTGCATTGAATCATTTCAAACTAAAAGTAGTGTTCCTGTATTGGAGCCCATGCATCTGGAGGCGTATCAAAACGAACTTGTAAGGACTTTAACTTTAATGGGTTACGGAGTTAATGTTTACAGTTAATTAATTGAGCTGTATCTAAATATTTCTTTTACACAGTTATTTACATATGTACAGGAGTAATTGTATTATAATTCATGTAATGGAGATTGTAGAGAACTATGTACATATTTATGTTGTATTGGATTACACTATTGACTGCAAGTACCAGCATGCCTTGCGACAGGACGTAAGAAAAAACAAACGAGAACCCTCCAGTTATGTACAGTTGAAATCGGAAGTTTACATACACTTATGTTGGAGTCATTAAAACTCGTTTTTCAACCACTCTACAAATTTATTGTTAACAAACTATAGTTTTGGCAAGTTGGTTGGGACATCTACTTTGTGCATGACACAAGTCATTTTTCCAACAATTGTTTTAAGACAGATTATTGAAATTATAATTCACTGTTTCACAATTCCAGTGGGTCAGAAGTTTACATACACTAAGTTGACTGTGCCTTTAAACAGCTTGGAAAATTCCAGAAAATTATGACATGGCTTTAGAAGCTTCTGACAGACTAATTGACATCATTTGAGGCAATTGGAGGTGTACCTGTGGAGGTATTTCAAGGACTACCTTCAAACTCAGTGCCTCTTTGCTTGACATCATGGGAAAATCAAAAATAAATCAGGAACAAGACCTCAGAAAAAAATGTAGACCTCCACAAGTCTGGTTCATCCTTGGGAGCAATTTCCAAACGCCTGAATATACCACGTTCATCTGTACAAACAATGGTACGCAAGTATAAACACCATGGGACCACGCAGCCATCATACCGCTCAGGAAAGATACGTTCTGTCTCCTAGAGATGAACCTACTTTGGTGCGAAAAGTGCAAATCAATCCCAGAACAACAGCAAAGGCCCTTGTGAAGATGCTGGAGGAAGCAGGTACAAAAGTATCTATATCCACAGTAAAACAAGTCCTATATCGACATAACGTGAAAAGCCATTCAGCAAGGAAGAAGCCACTGCTCCAAAACCGCCATAAAAAATACAGACCTAGGTTTTCAGCTGCACATGGGGACAAAGAAAGATAAATGGAGAAATGTCCTCTAGTTTGATGAAACAACAATAGAACTGTTTGGCCATAATGACCATCATGTTTGGAAGAAAAAGGGGGAGGCTTGCAAGCCGAAGAACACCATCCCAACCGTGAAGCACGGGGATGGCAGCATCATGTTGTGGGGGTGCTTTGCTGCAGGAGGGACTGGTGCACTTCACAAAATAGATGGCATCATGAGGATGGAAAATTATGTGGATATATTGAAGCAACATCTCAAGACATCAATCAGGAAGTTAAAGCTTGGTCGCAAATGGGTTTTCCAAATGGACAATGACCCCAAGCATACTTCCAAAGTTATGGCAAAAGAGCTTAAGGACAACAAAGTCAAGGTATTGGAGTGGCCATCACAAAGGCCTGACCTCAATCCTATAGAAAATAATGTGGGCAGAACTGAAAAAGCGTGTGTGAGCAAGGAGGCCTACAAACCTGACTCAGTTACACCAGCTCTGTCAGGAGGAATGGGCCAAAATTCACCCAACTTATTGTGGGAAGCTTGTGGAAGGCTACCCGAACCGTTTGACCCAAGTTAAACAATTTAAAGGCAATGCTACCAAATACTAATTGGGTGTATGTAAACTTCTGACCCACTGGGAATGTGATGAAATAAAAGCTGAAATTAATCACTCTCTACTATTATTCTGACATTTCACATTCTTAAAATAAAGTGGTGATCCTAACCTACCTAAAACAGGGAATTTTTACGAGGATTAAATGTCAGGAATTGTGAAAAACTGAGTTTAAATGTGGTGTATGTAATCTTCCGACTTCAACTGTACAAGTGATTATCCTGGCTTTCGCTAGCATCATTTTTTATTGTTTTGTATAATCTAAAGTGGTTAAATGTAACGTGAACAAGTGTTATTACTAAAAACAAGCTTTTATCTTACAACCAACATCCCGAGTCATTCATTTAAAGATGGTCATTCTATACTTTTGAGAGAGATGCAAATCCCTAGATCCTAGTATGCGGGCGCCTTTAGTCAGTAGCCTTGCACGAGCCATGGCTTGTGTGAGCCGGAACAGCTCATAGGCTCCTGCTCCGATCACCTGGTTCTGTAGCATGAGGCAGCTTGATGTACAAGTTCGCCTCTTGGGTATGACGCTACAAGCTTGGCACACCTGTAATTGGAGATTCTCCCATTCTTCTCTGCAGATCCTCTCAAGCTCTGTCAAGTTGGATGGGGAGTGTTGCTGCACAGCTATTTTCATGTCTCTCCAGTCTCTCCAAATGTTCAAGTCCAGGCTCTGGCTTGGCCACTCAAGAACATTCAGAGCGCTCAGAGCCACTCCTGTGTTGTCTTGTATGTGTGGTTAGCGTCGTTGTCCTGTTGGAAGGTGAACCTTCACCCCAGTCTGAGGTCCTGAGCGCTCTGGAGCAGGTTTTCATCAAGGATCTCTCTGTACTTTGCTCCGTTCATCTTTGCCTCGATCACGACTAGTCTCCTAGTCCTTGCCGCTGAAAAACATCCCCACAGCATGATGCTGCCACCACCATGCTTCACCAAAGTGATGGTGCCAGGTTTCCTCCATATGTGACACTTGGCATTCAGGCCAAAGAGTTCAATCTTGGTTTTATCAGACCAGAGAATCTTGTTTCTCATGGTCTGAGACTCACTAGGTGCCTTTTGGCAAACTCCAAGCAGGCTGTCATGTGCCTTTTACTGAGGAGTGGCTTCCAACTGACCATCATAAAGGCCTGATTTGGTGGAGTGCTGCAGCGATGGTTGTCCTTCTGGAATGTTCTCCCATCTCCATAGAGGAACTCTGGAGCTCTGTCAGAGTGACCATGGGGTCCTTGGTCACCTCCCTGACCAAGGCCCTTCTCCCTTGATTGTTCAGTTTGGCCAGGCGGCCAGCTCTAGGAAGAGACTTGGTGGTTCCAAACTTCTTCCATTTAAGAATGATGGAGGCCACTGTGTTCTTAGGGACCTTCAAAGCTGCAGACATTTTTTGGTACCCGTCCCCAGATCTGTGCCTCAACACAACCCTGTCGTCTCGGAGATCTAAGGACAATTCCTTCGTCCTCATGGCTTGGTTTTTGCTGTGACATTCACTGTCAACTGTGGGACCTTTAAAGGACAGTTGTGTCCCTTTCCAAAACATATCCAATCAATAGAATTTACCACAGGTAGACTCCAATCAACTTGTAGAAACATCTCAAGGATGATCAATGGAAACAGGATGCACCTGAGCTCAATTTCGAGTCTCATAGCAAAGGGTCTGAATACTTATGTAAATAAGGTATTTCTGTTTTACAAATTTGCAAAAATATCTTAACATGTTTTCACTTTGTCATTATTGGGTATTGTGTATAGATTGCTGAGGATTTTTATTTTATTTAATCTATTTTGCAATAAGGCTATAACCTGACAAAATTTGGAAAAGGTCAAGGGGTCTGAATACTTTCCAGTACCAGTCAAAAGTATGGGTTTTCTTTATTTTTTACTATTTTCTACATTGTAGAATAATAGTGAATACCTCAACCATGAAATAACACATATGGAATCATGTAGTGACCAAAAAAGTGTTAAACAAATCAAAATATATTTTATATTTTAGATTCTTCAAAGTAGCCACCCTTTGCCTTGATGACAGCTTTGCACACGCTTGGCATTCTCTCAACCAGCTTCATGAGGTAGTCACTTGGAATGCATTTCAATTAACAGGTGTGCCTTGTTAAAAGTTAATTTGTGGAATTTCTTTCCTTAATTGCGTTTGATCCAATCAGTTGTGTTGTGACAATATAAGGTTGGTACACAGAATATAACCCTATTTGGTAATAGACTAGAGTCTATATTATGGCAAGAACAGCTCAAATAAGCAAAGAGAAATGACAGTCCATCATTACTTGAAGACATGAAGGTCAGTCAATACGGAACATTTCAAGAACTTTGAAAGTTTCTTCAAGTGCAGTCGCAAAAACCATCAAGCGCTATGATGAAATTTGCTCTCATGAGGACTGCCACAGGAAAGGAAGACCCAGAGTTATCTCTGCTGCAGAGGATAAGTTCATTAGAGTTACCAGCCTCAGAAATTGCAGCCCAATTAAATGCTTCAGAGTTCAAGTAACAGACACATGTCAACATCAACTGTTCAGAGGAGACTGTGTGAATCAGGCCTTCATGGTCGAATTGCTGAAAAGAAACCACTACTAAAGGACACCAATAAGAAGAAGAGACTTGCTTTGGCCAAGAAACACGAGCAATGGACATTAGACCGGTGGAAATCTGTCCTTTGGTCTGATCAGTCCAAATTTGAGATTTTTAGTTCCAACCGCCATGTTCCAACCGCCAAGGATTATCTCTGCATGTGTGGTTCCCACCGTGAAGCAGTGCGGAGGGTGTGTGATGGTGTGGAGGTGCTTTGCTGCTGACACTGTCAGTGATTTATTTAGAATTCAAGGCACACTTAACCAGCATAGTTACCACAGCATTCTACAGCGATGCGCCATCCCATCTGGTTTGCGCTTAGTGGGACTATCATTTGTTTTCAACAGGACAATGATCCAAAACACATCTCCAGGCTGTGTAAGGGCTATTTTACCAAGAAGGAGAGTGATGGAGTGCTGTATCAGATGACTTGACCTCAACCCAATTGAGATGGTTGGGGATAAGTTGGACCGCAAAAGGAAAAGTAGCCAACAAGTGCTCAGCATATATGGGAACTCCAGCAAGACTGTTGGAAAAGCATTCCAGGCTACTACCTCATGAAGCTGGTTAAGAGAATGCCAAGAGCGTGCAAAGCTGTCATCAAGGCAAAGGGCGGCTACTTTGAAGATAAAAAAAAAATGGGTTACTAAGTGTTATTTCATTGTTTTAATGTCTTCACTATTATTCTACAATGTGGAAAATAGAAAAAATAAAGAAAAACCCTTGAATGAGTAGGTTTGTCCAAACTTTTGACTGGTTATGTATATATATATATTTTTTTACAGACAATTGTTTTTGTTGTCATTCAACCATTGGCTTAAAATGTGATTTTACCCACAGTTCTGATTTACTGAGACTAGTCATGTTGCTCCGCCTCCCTCGCAGAGAAAGCATCCTTGCATCTTGATGTGGTAGGTGTAGAACCTGAAAGAGTGATGTTTTCTGGGGGACGTAGTACTACCCTTAGGCGGTATAGTGTGTGCTTCCAGGTTCTGTGCCCTGTAGAACTCAGCTCTGGCATGGCAAAAACTACAGCGACTCAACAACAAACGTATATCCTTCTGAAACGATCGAGTAAAGATGGTGTAGAGGAAGGGGTTACAGAGGGAGTTGATTGGGTAGAAGAGGACGAGCAGGATCTTGGAGTGGGAGACGGTGATGAGGGGCATGCGGAGAGCCGCCGAGATGCCGAAGAAAGAGATGGGTGCCATGCAGATGAAGTCGGTGAAGATTAGGACGGCCATGCGCTTGGCGATCTTGGAGTCACCGTGGCGGATTGCTAGGTCGGGGTTGTGGATGGACAGGTAGATGCGTACGTAGCAGCAGCAGATGATGAAAAAGGCAGTGACGTTGAGGAGGAGGAGGGCTACAACATACACCTGGGAGGCTAGGGACTCGATGTCCATGGGCAGGCAGATTGACACCTGGAGGATAAAATATCAAAGAAAGTCAGTCAATCAGGTAAATGTGTAAAGCCCGTTTTACATCAACAATTGTCAGGAAGTTATTTTACAGCAGAAATAAAAAGGCTGTGAATGTTCACCTACTACAGTATATGTTCTGTGTAAAGTGAATGTTTGAATACGGGCCCAGGTTTACAGAAAGCATCACAGATTAAGCCTAGTCCTGGTCTAAAAAGCAAGTTCAATGGAGATTGAAAGTGCTGTATAGTCTAGGACTAGGCTTAATCTGTTTCTGATAAACCGGCCCTTTGTTAATACATGCCCTAAACTTAAATGAAAAAAATATATATATACAGTGGGGCAAAAAAGTATTTAGTCAGCCACCAATTGTGCAAGTTCTCCCACTTAAAAAGATGAGAGAGGCCTGTAATTGTCATCATAGGTTCACTTCAACTATGACAGACAAAATGAGAAAAAAAAATCCAGAAAATCACATTGTAGGATTTTGAATGAATTTATTTGCAAATTATGGTGGAAAATAAGTATTTGGTCAATAACAAAAGTTTATCTCAATACTGTTATATACCCTTTGTTGGCAATGACAGAGGTCAAACGTTTTCTGTAAGTCTTCACAAGGTTTTCACACACTGTTGCTGGTATTTTGGCCCATTCCTCCATGCAGATCTCCTCTAGAGCAGTGATGTTTTGGGGCTGTTGCTGGGCAACACAGACTTTCAACTCCCTCCAAAGATTTTCTATGGGGTTGAGATCTGGAGACTGGCTAGGCCACTCCAGGACCTTGAAATGCGTCTTACGAAGCCACTCCTTCGTTGCCCGGGCGGTGTGTTTGGGATCATTGTCATGCTGAAAGACCCAGACACGTTTCATCTTCAATGCCCTTGCTGATGGAAGGAGGTTTTCACTCAAAATCTCACGATACATGGCCCCATTCATTCTTTCCTTTACACGGATCAGTCGTCCTGGTCCCTTTGCAGAAAAACAGCCCCAAAGCATGATGTTTCCACCCCCATGCTTCACAGTAGGTATGGTGTTATTTGGATGCAACTCAGCATTGTTTGTCCTCCAAACACGACGAGTTGAGTTTTTACCAAAAAGTTATATTTTGGTTTCATCTGACCATATGACATTCTCCCAATCTTCTTCTGGATCATCCAAATGCTCTCTAGCAAACTTCAGACGGGCCTGGACATGTACTGGCTTAAGCAGGGGGACACGTCTGGCACTGCAGGATTTGAGTCCCTGGCGGCGTAGTGTGTTACTGATGGTAGGCTTTGTTACTTTGGTCCCAGCTCTCTGCAGGTCATTCACTAGGTCCCCCCGTGTGGTTCTGGGATTTTTGCTCACCGTTCTTGTGATCATTTTGACCCCACGGGGTGAGATCTTGCGTGGAGCCCCAGGCCGAGGGAGATTATCAGTGGTCTTCCATTTCCTAATAATTGCTCCCACAGTTGATTTCTTCAAACCAAGCTGCTTACCTATTGCAGATTCAGTCTTCCCAGCCTGGTGCAGGTCTACAATTTTGTTTCTGGTTTCCTTTGACAGGTCTTTATTCTAGGCCATAGTGGAGTTTGGAGTGTGACTGTTTGAGGTTGTGGACAGGTGTCTTTTATACTGATAACAAGTTCAAACAGGTGCCATTAATACAGGTAACGAGTGGAGGACAGAGGAGCCTCTTAAAGAAGAAGTTACAGGTCTGTGAGAGCCAGAAATCTTGCTTGTTTGTAGGTGACCAAATACTTATTTTCCACCATAATTTGCAAATAAATTAATAAAAAATCCTACAATGTGATTTTCTGGATTTTTTTTCTCATTTTGTCTGTCATAGTTGAAGTGTACCTATGATGAAAATTACAGGCCTCTTATCTTTTTAAGTGGGAGAACTTGCACAATTGGTGGCTGACTAAATACTTTTTTGCCCCACTGTATTTTCAAATTCTGCTGACCTTAGTGTAGCTGCTGACTCCGAGGACAGGAAGCAGAGCGGCCAATAGGGAGAAGCCCCACCCCCCAGCCATCATGGCTACCACATGCCTCAGCCGCAGCCTTTTGTTCTTGTGCATGGCGTTGGTGATGGTGTGCCACCGCTCTAACGTTATAATGGTCAGCGTGTAGACCGACAGCTCGCTGGCGAACACCGTCAGGAACCCCGCCACACCACAGCCCGCACCCGTCTGCCAGAACGTGGCGTGGTTGTAGTATTCCTACAATAAAATACAACTTTATTATTGGATGTGGACTAGAACTCCTACAATCAAATACAACTTTATTATTTGATATGGACTAGAACTCCTACAATATAACTTTATTATTTGATATGGACTAGAACTCCTACAATAAAATACAACTTTATTATTGGAAATGGACTAGAACTCCTACAATAAAATACAACTTTATTATTGGATATGGACTAGAACTCCTACAAACAATACAACTTTATTATTGGATATAGACTAGAACTCCTACAAACAATACAACTTTAGAATTTGATATGGACTAGAACTCCTACAATACAACTTTATTATTTGATATGGATTAGAACTCCTACAATAAAATACAACTTTATTATTGGATATGGACTAGAACTCCTACAATACAACTTTATTATTAGATATGGACTAGAACTCCTACAATACAACTTTATTATTAGATATGGACTAGAACTCCTACAATACAACTTTATTATTGGATATGGACTAGAACTCCTACAATACAACTTTATTATTAGATATGGACTAGAACTCCTACAATACAACTTTATTATTGGATGTGGACTAGAACTCCTACAATACAATGCAACTTTATTATTGGATATAGACTAGAACTCCTACAATACAACTTTATTATTGGATATGGACTAGAACTCCTACAATAAAATACAACTTTATTATTGGATATGGATTAGAACTCCTACAATAAAATACAACTTTATTATTGGATATGGATTAGAACTCCTACAATAAAATACAACTTTATTATTGGATATGGATTAGAACTCCTACTATAAAATACAACTTTATTATTGGATATGGATTAGAACTCCTACAATACAACTTTATTATTGGATATGGATTAGAACTCCTACAATAAAATACAACTTTATTATTGGATATAGACTAGAACTCCAACTTCACAACTTTATTATTGGATATGAACTAGAACTCCTACAATAAAATGCAACTGTATTATTGGATATAGACTAGAACTCCTACAATAACATACAATACAACTTTAGTGTCCAAATAGGAAAGAGTCATTACAAAAATATAAACATTGGAAAGCAAGCATTACAGGGTCAGCCGCAGTGCAGCCCCCCTGGAGAAGTTTAGGTGTTAAGTTCTGCCTTGCTCAAGGGTTCAATGGTAGGTGGTTGGTAGTAATGTACTCAACTGAAAAGAGCAGCCCTACAGAAGCCAGTTCAGTCTCCACCTTTTCATAGCCCAACTTGAGACTTGAACCAGTGACCTTCTGATATACCTCTCTAAGCCTTTGGGCTATGTACCTTGCGTGAGTGGTAGTCCATGGCTGCAATGAGGAGGAGGTAGACCCCCATGCAGAGGTCTGCGAAGGCCAGGTTACACATCAGGAACCGAGAGACATTGAGCTTCTGGTGGCTGGTGAGCAGAATGATAAAAAATGTAAAAAATATAATCAATTACTTGAATATAAGTTGCAATTAAAGCATTGTTTTAATTATATTTTTCTTATTCAAGCAACATTTCTTAGTAGACCACACATGGTCAGTTTACGCAAGAGGATAAGAGTTGAGCACATTCTTCACTATAGAATTAAATCGATTACAAACCATTAATTCAAATTCAATTGGTTTGGAATCTATCCCTGACAAAGATGGTTGGCATTATCAGCACACTTGTCCAGAGACATGCAGGTCTATGACATTGACCACTAGTTAATCCTAAATCTATTTTCTCTCCCTTTACCTGATGATCAGTACGACCAGCACGGCCATGTTCCCGGCCACAGCGAATACAATGATGAGCCAGGTGACTGAACGGAGGAAGGAGTATCCCAGCAGATCCTCACAGGGGTTGAAGGCGTCGGACTCCGGGGTGCACTGGAAGGGTCCAGGACACAGGCTCAGCTGCAGGTCTGGGTATTGGAGGTTGATGTCGTACAGGTCTGTCACATTGTCTGCCGAGTGGTCCCTGTAGAAAAGGGGAAGACAACATGGATTTGTTCAACATTAGGTGTAGGAGGTAGAGACCGCCCCCCAAAAAAGAAAATGGGCAATCAAGGGAAAAACATTACGAAAGCCTTTAACTTTCCCCTGATACATGGTGGAAATATTGTCTTACATGATTTCATCATCGTCATCGCACAGCCTTCTGAGGTTCGGAGAGAGTGCAAGGACAACTTTTTCCCTTTGGATGCATAAAGAGAAAAGGTTAGAGTAGACCCTTGAGTGTCAACCTTTTTGTGTACCTGTGATGAGCACCTATGTGCTAAAATATTACATGACATTACATTTCCTAACACTTTACCCAATACATTTAGTGTGTTCCCTCAGGCCACTACTCCACTATGTGGCAGAGGAATCAGAATTAGTTGGGTAACATAGATAAATAAGATGTTTTATTCATCTAATATGCTTATGTGAGATACTTGTCATTAGAATGTATCCTTTTGGACTATAGTGTTGGCAGTTGCACTTTTTTCTAAGCTGGGGCTCAGTCATTTGGGGCCCAGAGAGGGGAGAGGTCAGGCTTGTCGTTTACATGTCTCTGGTGCTATGCAGAATATCAGAAAGGGAAGAGGACAGGATGGAACCTTGCCTTTACATGTGAATGTATCTGTTAAACCATGTGAAGGGATGGCGTGATTAAGGGGGGAACCAATTAAGTCACTCCCCTCAGTGAGCTTGTCCAGGAGTGGGGAGAAGAGGGGGTTTACTTGAGATGGGAGTATATAGAGTTGACAATTGAGTTATGGCTTGGATGAGGTAATGTTTTGGTACTATGAAGTACCAGGAACGAGATTAGAACCTCGTTTTAGAGACCAAACTGAGAGATAATTATAGTGAATGCAATCTGGCTAAGGGATACTCCTTTCTCAAGTAAAAGGCCCTTTGTGAAGAGTTCCTAAGATCTGTGGTTCTTCATGTACAGTGAGGGAAAAAAGTATTTGATCCCCTGCTGATTTTGTACGTTTGCCCACTGACAAAAAAATGATCAGTCTATAATTTTAATGGTAGGTTTATTTGAACAGTGAGAGACAGAATTACAACTAAAAAAATAAATAAATTGATTTGCATTTTAATGAGAGAAATAAGTATTTGACCCCTCTGCAAAACATGACTTAGTACTTGATGGCAAAACCCTTGTTGGCAATCAGAGGTCAGACGTTTCTTGTAGTTGGCCGCCAGGTTTGCACACATCTCAGGAGGGATTTTGTCCCACTCCTCTTTGCAGATCTTCTCCAAGTCATTAAGGTTTTGAGGCTGACGTTTGGCAACTTGAACCTTCAGCTCTCTCCACAGATTTTCTATGGGATTAAGGTCTGGAGACTGGCTAGGCCACTCCAGGACCTTAATTTTCTTCTTCTTGAGCCACTCCTTTGTTGCCTTGGTCGTGTGTTTTGGGTCATTGTCATGCTGGAATACCCATCCACGACCCATTTTCAATGCCCTGGCTGAGGGAAGGAGGTTCTCACCCAAGATTTGACGGTACATGGCCCCGTCCATCGTCCTTTTGATGCAGTGAAGTTGTCATGTCCCATTAGCAGAAAAACACCCCCAAAGCATAATGTTTCCACCTCCATGTTTGACGGTGGGGATGGTGTTCTTGGGGTCATAGGCAGCATTGCTCCTCTTCCAAACACGGCGAGTTGAGTTGATGCCAAAGAGCTCCATTTTGGTCTCATCTGACCACAACACTTTCACCCAGTTGTCCTCTGAATCATTCAGATGTTAATTGGCAAACTTCAGACGAGCATGTATATGTGCTTTCTTGAGTAGCGGGACCTTGCGGGCGCTGCATGATTTCAGTCCTTCACTGCGTAGTGTGTTACCAATTGTTTCTTGGTGACTATGGTCCCAGCTCCCTTGAGATCATTGACAAGCTCCTCCTGTGTAGTTCTGGGCTGATTCCTCACCGTTCTCATGATCATTGCAACTCCACGAGGTGAGATCTTGCATGGAGCCCCAGGCCGAGGGAGATTGACAGTTCTTTTGTGTTTCTTCCATTTGCGAATAATCGCACCAACTGTTGTCACCTTCTCACCAAGATGCTTGGCGATGGTCTTGTAGCCCATTCCAGCATTGTGTAGGTCTACAATCTTGTCCCTGACATCCTTGGAGAGCTCTTTGGTCTTGGCCATGGTGGAGAGTTTGGAATCTGATTGATTGATTGCTTCTGTGGACAGGTGTCTTTTATACAGGTAATACGCTGAGATTAGGAGCACTCCCTTTAACCTGTTGCGTCTACCAAACCCGGATCCGGGATTCTATTTACAGACCTAAGCTCATTACCATAACGCAACGTTAACTATTCATGAAAATCGCAAATGAAATGAAATAAATATGCCATCTCTCAAGCTTAGCCTTTTGTAAACAACACTGTCATCTCAGATTTTCAAAATATGCTTCTCAACCATAGGAAAACAATCATTTGTGTAAAAGTGGCTAGCTAGCGTAGCATTGAGCATTAGCATTAGCGTTAGCATCCAGCACGCAAGATTTCAACAAAAACATAAAAGCCTTCAAATAAAATAATTTACCTTTGAAGAACTTCGGATGTTTTCAATGAGGAGACTCTCAGTTAGATAGCAGATGCTCAGTTTTTCCAAAAAAAGATTCTTTGTGAATTCCAAATAGCTCCGTTTTCTACATCACATTTGGCTACCAAAAAAAAAAAGAAAATTCAGTCCTCAAAACGCGAACTTTTTTCCAAATTAACTCCATAATATCGACTGAAAACATGGCAAACGTTGTTTAGAATCAATCCTCAAGGTGTTTTTCACATATCTCTTCAATGATATATTGTTCGTGGAAGCATGGTTTCTCCCCTCAATCAAATGGAAAAGTACAAGCAGCTGGCGTTTGCGCACCGAATTCCACGCAGGACACCAGGCGGACACTTGGAAAATGTCTCTTATGGTCAATCTTCCAATGATATGCCTACAAATACGTCACAATGCTGCTAACACCTTGGGGGAACGACAGAAAGTGTAGGCTCATTCCTTGCGCAATCACAGCCATATAAGGAGACAATGGAAAACAGAGCTTCAGAGATTCTGCATAATATGCATAGTCGAGCATCTTTTCATGACAAAATATCGCGCTTAAAACGGGAACGTTTTTTATCCAAAAATGAAATAGCGCCCCTAGAGATCCAACAGGTTAAGAGTGTGCTCCTAATCTCAGCTCGTTACCTGTATAAAAGACACCTGGGAGCCAGAAATCTTTCTGATTGAGTGGGGGTCAAATACTTATTTCCCTCATTAAAATGCAAATAAATGTACAGTGCCTTGCGAAAGTATTCGGCCCCCTTGAACTTTGCGACCTTTTGCCACATTTCAGGCTTCAAACATAAAGATATAAAACTGTATTTTTTTGTGAAGAATCAACAACAAGTGGGACACAATCATGAAGTGGAACAACATTTATTGGATATTTCAAACTTTTTTAACAAATCAAAAACTGAAAAATTGGGCGTGCAAAATTATTCAGCCCCCTTAAGTTAATACTTTGTAGCGCCACCTTTTGCTGCGATTACAGCTGTAAGTCGCTTGGAGTATGTCTCTATCAGTTTTGCACATCGAGAGACTGAAATTTTTTCCCATTCCTCCTTGCAAAACAGCTCGAGCTCAGTGAGGTTGGATGGAGAGCATTTGTGAACAGCAGTTTTCAGTTCTTTCCACAGATTCTCGATTGGATTCAGGTCTGGACTTTGACTTGGCCATTCTAACACCTGGATATGTTTATTATTGAACCATTCCATTGTAGATTTTGCTTTATGTTTTGGATCATTGTCTTGTTGGAAGACAAATCTCCGTCCCAGTCTCAGGTCTTTTGCAGACTCCATCAGGTTTTCTTCCAGAATGGTCCTGTATTTGGCTCCATCCATCTTCCCATCAATTTTAACCATCTTCCCTGTCCCTGCTGAAGAAAAGCAGGCCCAAACCATGATGCTGCCACCACCATGTTTGACAGTGGGGATGGTGTGTTCAGCTGTGTTGCTTTTACGCCAAACATAACGTTTTGCATTGTTGCCAAAAAGTTCAATTTTGGTTTCATCTGACCAGAGCACCTTCTTCCACATGTTTGGTGTGTCTCCCAGGTGGCTTGTGGCAAACTTTAAACAACACTTTTTATGGATATCTTTAAGAAATGGCTTTCTTCTTGCCACTCTTCCATAAAGGCCAGATTTGTGCAATATACGACTGATTGTTGTCCTATGGACAGAGTCTCCCACCTCAGCTGTAGATCTCTGCAGTTCATCCAGAGTGATCATGGGCCTCTTGGATGCATCTCTGATCAGTCTTCTCCTTGTATGAGCTGAAAGTTTAGAGGGACGGCCAGGTCTTGGTAGATTTGCAGTGGTCTGATACTCCTTCCATTTCAATATTATCGCTTGCACAGTGCTCCTTGGAATGTTTAAAGCTTGGGAAATCTTTTTGTATCCAAATCCGGCTTTAAACTTCTTCACAACAGTATCTCGGATCTGCCTGGTGTGTTCCTTGTTCTTCATGATGCTCTCTGCGCTTTTAACGGACCTCTGAGACTATCACAGTGCAGGTGCATTTATACGGAGACTTGATTACACACAGGTGGATTGTATTTATCATCATTAGTCATTTAGGTCAACATTGGATCATTCAGAGATCCTCACTGAACTTCTGGAGAGAGTTTGCTGCACTGAAAGTAAAGAGGCTGAATAATTTTGCACGCCCAATTTTTCAGTTTTTGATTTGTTAAAAAAGTTTGAAATATCCAATAAATGTCGTTCCACTTCATGATTGTGTCCCACTTGTTGTTGATTCTTCACAAAAAAATACAGTTTTATATCTTTATGTTTGAAGCCTGAAATGTGGCAAAAGGTCGCAAAGTTCAAGGGGGCCGAATACTTTCGCAAGGCACTGTATAACATTTTTGACATGCGTTTTTCTGGATTTTGTTGTTATTCTGTCTCTCACTGTTCAAATAAACCTACCATTAAAATTATAGACTGATAATTTCTTTGACAGTGGGCAAATGTACAAAGTCAGCAGGTGATCAAATACTTTTTCCCCTCACTGTAAGTTGAGAGGTGTATCTTTGCTATAAAAGATCTCAGTTGCCATTATGTTGGGACTCTCAACAATTCATTATAGATAGTGAGTTGTTGAAAGTCAAAGGGCTATTGTAAAGCTCATATTATTAAAGATGAAGTTTAAGTATAACTCTGACTGGTGTGTGGTTTATAACTCTCCTCATTTGGTAATACAGGAAATTGCCACGACAACTATCACATACAGTTGAAATCGGAAGTTTACATACACTTAGGGTGGAGTCATTAAAACTTGTTTTTCAACCACTTCACACATTTCTTGTTAACAAACTATAGTTTTGGCAAGTCGGTTAGGACATCTACTTTGTGCATGACACAGGTACTTTTTCCAACAATTGTTAACATACAGATTATTTCACTTATCATTCACTGTATCACAATTTCAGTGGGTCAGAAGTTTACATACACTAAGTTAACTGTGCCTTTAAACAGCTTGGGAAATTCCAGAAAATTATGACATGGCTTTAGAAGCTTCGGACAGGCTAATTGACATAATTTGAGTCAAATGGAGGTGTACCTGTGGAGGTATTTCAAGGCCTACCTTCAAACTCAGTGCCTCTTTGCTTGACATCATGGGAAAATCAAAAGAAATCAGCCAAGACCCCAGAAAAAAAATTGTAGACCTCCACAAGTCTGGTTCATCTTTGAGAGCAATTTCCAAACGCCTGAAGGTACCACATACATCTGTACAAACGATAGCACGCAAGTATAAACACCATGGGACCACGCAGCCGTCATACCGCTCAGGTAGGAGATGCGTTCTGTCTCCTAGAGATGAACCTACTTTGGTGTGAAAAGTGCAAATCAATCCCAGAACAACAGCAAAGGCCCTTGTGAAGATGCTGGAGGAAGCAGGTACAAAAGTATCTATATTCACAGTAAAACGAGTCCTATATCAACATAACCTGATAGGCTGCTCAGAAAGGAAGAAGCCACTGCTCCAAAACCGCCCAAAAAAAGCCAGACTACGGCATGCAACTGCACATGGGGACAAAGATCGTATTTTTTGGAGAAATGACCGCTGGTCTGATGAAACAAAAATAGAACTGTTTGGCCATAATGACCATCGTTATGTTTGGAGGAAAAAGGGGGAGGCTTGCAAGCCGAAGAACACGATCCCAACCGTGAAGCACAGGGCTGGCAGCATCATGTTGTGGAGGGACTTTGCTGCAGGAGGGACTGGTGCACTTCACAAAATAGATGGCATCACAAGGCAAGAAAATTATGTGGATATATTGAAGCAACATCTCAAGATATCAGTCAGGAAGATAAAGCTTGGTCGCAAATGGGTCTTCCAAATGGACAATGACCCCATGCATACTTCCGAAGTTGTGTCAAAATGGCTTAAGGACAACAAAGTGAAGGTATTGGAGTGGCCATTACAAAGCCCTGACCTCCATCCTATAGAAAATGTGTTGGCAGAACTGAAAAAGCGTGGGCGAGCAAGGAGGCCTACAAACCTGATTCATTTACACCAGCTCTGCCAGGAAGAATGGGCCAAAATTCACCCAACTTATTGTGGGAAGCTTGTGGAAGGCTACCCAAAACGTTTTACCCAAGTTAAACCATTTAAAGGCAATGCTACCAAATACTAATTGAGTGTATGTAAACTTCTGACCCACTGGGAATGTGACGAAATAAATAAAAGCTGAAATAAATCATTCTTTCTACTATTATTCTGACATTTCACATTCTTAAAAGAAAGTGGTTATCCTGACTGGCCTAAGATAGGGAATGTTTACTAGGATTAAATGTCAGGAATAGTGAAAAACTGTTTTTAAATGTATTTGGCTAAGGTGTACATAAACTTCCGACTTCCCTGTAAATACAGTACAACATCCATGTGTACGTGCGTGTCTTATCATGTGTATGTGTGTCTGAGCCTGTGTGTGTCCAGTCTCCGCTGTTCCATAAGATGTTTTTTTTAAATCAGATTCTACTGCTTGCATTAGTTACCTGATGTGGAACAGAGTTCCATGTAACCATGGCTCTATGTAGTACTATGCACCTCCCATAGTCTGTTATTGACTTGGGGATTGTGTAGAGAGGCCTATGGTGGCATGTCTTGTGGAGTATGCATGGGTGTCTGAGCTGTGTGCTAGTAGTTTAGACAGATGCCTCGGTGCATTCAGCATGTCAACACTTCTTACAATAACTGTGTGGCAAAATCCTGCACAGAGCCTTCACCGTGCGCTGCCACTTTAAGAGCGCATCAGCAGTAAGGAAGGAGGAAATAAAGACAGCTCGTTCAGCTCTTTGGGGAGGGGCTCTTGGGTGGCGCGACAGTTTGATTGTGTGTGCTGTGCTGCAGAAGTTTTGTTTTCAGCGTGTGTAGTTTATAAAGTATTTAACTCAATCATCGGTGTGATCGCTACAACTCAATCCATCCTCCACTTTGAGCCATGAGAGATTTACATGTTTATTATTCATGCTAGCTCTCTGTGTACATTTAAGGGCCAGCCGTGCTGCCCAGTTCTGAACCAATTGTAATTTGTTCGAGGTCTCTCTTTGTGGCACCTGACCACACAACTGAAGAGTAGTGCAGGTGCGACAAAACTAGGGCCTGTAGGATCTGCCTTGTTGATGGTGTTGTTAAAAAGGCTTTATTATGGACAGACTTCTCCCCATCTTAGCTACTGGTGTATCAACATGTTTTGACCATGACAGTTTACACTCCAAGCAGTTTAGTCACCCCAACTTGCTAAATTTTCACATTATTTATTACAATATTTAGTTGAGGTTTAGGGTTTAGTGAATGATTTGTCCCAAATACAATGCTTTTAGTTTTAGAAATATTTATAGATGTGTACCTACTTGTCTTTGCGTCGCCAGGTGTGAAAGGCACAGCAGTGGCTGGGGTAAGTAATCTCTGCCACCTCCAGCTCTAGGAGGCTTTCTAGAGGAGGTAGAGTCTTCAGGTAGGGGGTAGAACGGGCAATCAGGACCTTTAAATGTTCCAAACCTCGACGGGGGAGTGTGTCGAGAGCTGTGGAGGAGACGTCACTGGGCAACACACACAAGATACAGGAAACACCCAAGTCAAATGTTGACACATTTTTTCCTACCTGTTACAATATAACTTTATTGTCCATAGTTACAGCGAACAATGAAAAATGATCTTCTACTCTCTTCATTTCTAAACCCCTCCCACACATCACACAGAGTAGCACAGGGTAAAGCTGCAGTGCAGCACCCCTGTATGGAGCGCATGGTGTGGTTAAAGGCCTTGCTCAAGAGCCCAATGGTAGGGGATTATTATTAGGATATGAACCCAGCAGCTCTCCAGGTGCCAGATCAATTTCTCCCTTTTTTTCCAAGCGCCTAGCCCGGGAATCCAGAAGGCGACCTTTCGGCTACAGGCCCAACTCCTTAGCCGCTCGGGCTACCTACCCCCAAGACCTAACCCTAAACTTTCACCGTAACAAATTTTTACACTCTTTTGTTTTTAACAATGTCAAGCAGGGTGCAAACAAACAATACAACAAGACAAGACAACATACCATTACAATCTAACAAATACAGAAGGAGACCTGGCCGCCAAATTGTGTATATACACTGAACAAAAATTAAAACGCAACATGCAACAATTTCAAAGAGTTACAGTTCATATAAGAAAATCTGTCAATTTAAATAAATTCATTAGGCCCAAACCTATGAATTTCACATGACTGGGAATACAGATATGCATCTGTTGGTCACAGTGAGCATTTGCCCACTGAATTCGGTTACGACGCAGAACTGCAGTCAGGTCAAGATCCCGGTGAGGATGATGAGCATGCAGATGAGCTTCCCTGAGACAGTTTCTGACTGTTTGTGCAGACATTCTTTGGTTCTGCAAACCAATAGTTTCATCAGCTGTCCGGATGGCTGGTCTCAGACGATCCCCACAGGAGAAGCAGGAGGATGTGGAGGTCCTGGGTTGGCGTGGTTACACTTGGTCTGCGGTTGTGAGGCCGGTTGGACGTACTGCCAAACGATGTTAGAGGCGGCTTATGGTAAAGAAATTAACATTAAATTCTCTGGCAACAGCTCTGGCGGACATTCCTGCAGTCAGTATGCCAATTGCACACTCCCTCAACTTGAGACATCTGTGGCATTGTGTTGTGTGCCAAAACTGCACATTTTAGTGGCCTTTTATTTGACCCCAGCACAAGGTGCACCTGTGTAATGATCATGCTGTTGAATCAGCTTCTTGATATGCCACACCTGTCAGGTGGATGGATTATCTTGTCAAAGAAGAAATGCTCACTAACAGGGATGTAAACAAATTTGTTTTTTGTGCATATGGAAAATATTCGGGGATCATTTATTTCAGCTCATGAAACATGGGACCAACACTTTCAGTGTTCACTTTCGTTCAGTATATCTTCAATATTAAAGCTGATCTGTTCAGGAGTTTGAGTGGTTACATTACCCCAGCGCAATCCCTCAGCTGTGTTCTCTTTGTTATCATTCAAATCAAATCAAAGTTTGTCACGTGCGCCGGATACAATCGGTGTAGACCTTACAGTGAAATGCTTACTTACAGGCTCTAACCAATAGTGCAAAAAGGTATTAGGTGAACAATAGGCAGGTAAAAAAATAAAACAACAGTAAAAAGACAGGCTATATACAGTAGCGAGGCTATAAAAGTAGCGAGGCTACATACAGACAGCGGTTAGTCAGGCTGATTGAGGTAGTATGTACATGTACAGTGCCTTGCGAAAGTATTCGGCCCCCTTGAACTTTGCGACCTTTTGCCACATTTCAGGCTTCAAACATAAAGATATAAAACTGTATTTTTTTGTGAAGAATCAACAACAAGTGGGACACAATCATGAAGTGGAACGACATTTATTGGACATTTCAAACTTTTTTAACAAATCAAAAACTGAAAAATTGGGCGTGCAAAATTATTCAGCCCCTTTACTTTCAGTGCAGCAAACTCTCTCCAGAAGTTCAGTGAGGATCTCTGAATGATCCAATGTTGACCTAAATGACTAATGATGATAAATACAATCCACCTGTGTGTAATCAAGTCTCCGTATAAATGCACCTGCACTGTGATAGTCTCAGAGGTCCGTTAAAAGCGCAGAGAGCATCATGAAGAACAAGGAACACACCAGGCAGGTCCGAGATACTGTTGTGAAGAAGTTTAAAGCCGGATTTGGATACAAAAAGATTTCCCAAGCTTTAACATCCCAAGGAGCACTGTGCAAGCGATACTATTGAAATGGAAGGAGTATCAGACCACTGCAAATCTACCAAGACCTGGCCGTCCCTCTAAACTTTCAGCTCATACAAGGAGAAGACTGATCAGAGATGCAACCAAGAGGCCCATGATCACTCTGGATGAACTGCAGAGATCTACAGCTGAGGTGGGAGACTCTGTCCATAGGACAACAATCAGTCGTATATTGCACAAATCTGGCCTTTATGGAAGAGTGGCAAGAAGAAAGCCATTTCTTAAAGATATCCATAAAAAGTGGCGTTTAAAGTTTGCCACAAGCCACCTGGGAGACACACCAAACATGTGGAAGAAGGTGCTCTGGTCAGATGAAACCAAAATTGAACTTTTTGGCAACAATGCAAAACGTTATGTTTGGCGTAAAAGCAACACAGCTCATCACTCTGAACACACCATCCCCACTGTCAAACATGGTGGTGGCAGCATCATGGTTTGGGCCTGCTTTTCTTCAGCAGGGACAGGGAAGATGGTTAAAATTGATGGGAAGATGGATGGAGCCAAATACAGGACCATTCTGGAAGAAAACCTGATGGAGTCTGCAAAAGACCTGAGACTGGGACGGAGATTTGTCTTCCAAAAAAACATAAAGCAAAATCTACAATGGAATGGTTCAAAAATAAACACATCTAGGTGTTAGAATGGCCAAGTCAAAGTCCAGACCTGAATCCAATCGAGAATCTGTGGAAAGAACTGACAACTGCTGTTCACAAATGCTCTCCATCCAACCTCACTGAGCTCGAGCTGTTTTGCAAGGAGGAATGGGAAAAAATTTCAGTCTCTCGATGTGCAAAACTGATAGAGACATACCCCAAGCGACTTACAGCTGTAATCGCAGCAAAAGGTGGCGCTACAAAGTATTAACTTAACTTCTTGCTACTACTTGAGACGTCTGCGTCTCAAGTAGGCACCTGGAAATGCAAATGCGCTACGCTAAATGCTAAATGTACTCGTTAAAACTCAAACGTTCATTAAAATATACATGTAGGGTATTGAATTAAAGCTACACTCGTTGTGAATCTAGCCAACAAGTCAGATTTTTAAAATGCTTTTCGGCGAAAGCATGAGAAGCTATTATCTGATAGCATGCAACACCCCAAAATGCCTGAAGGCGACGTAAACAAAATAATTAGCGTAGCCGGCGCTACACAAAAACGCAGAAATAAAATATAAAACATTCATTACCTTTGATGATATTCTTTGTTGGCACTCCTATATGTCCCATAAACATCACAAATTGGTCTTTTTCCCGATTAAATCCGTCCATGAATGCCCAAAATATCCATTTGTATGGCCTGTCTGCATCACGAAAAAAGCTCTCTTCCAACACGCAACGTCATGTTTAAAAATTATATAAGTTGCCTATATTCTTTGACAAAAAACTTCAACCTACTTTTATAACCCAACTTTAGGTATTTGTAAACGTTAATAAGCGATCAAATTGATCACTGGGCGATCTGTATTCAATAGCAGCTACAAAAGAAAACAGTGTCCATTTTTCAATCTTCCAAAATCGATTGAGGTAGGCTGGATGGAATCAAGGATCTATTCGTAATGTCTCAATGGATTTTTGTCAATGAAAATGACGTTTTTGGCGACATCGTGTGGAAGCTGTAGGAATTGCATCCGTCTCCATATTAAATTTGGTTTCCTTTAAATAATTCATGAAAGGGGCGCATGGATATTTTTTCAGATTTCAGTGACCAGTTTTTCTTGCGCTTTTTGATGAAACACACGCTCTGTTATAGTCACTGCCGTGATTTAACCAGTTTTAGAAACTTCAGAGTGTTTTCTATCCACACATACTAATCATATGCATATACTATATTCCTGGCATGAGTAGCAGGACGCTGAAGGAGGGGGTAGGATAATAAGGGGGCTGAATAATTTTGCACGCCCAATTTTTCAGTTTTTGATTTGTTAAAAAAGTTTGAAATATCCAATAAATGTCGTTCCACTTCATGATTGTGTCCCACTTGTTGTTGATTCTTCACAAAAAAATACAGTTTTATATCTTTATGTTTGAAGCCTGAAATGTGGCAAAAGGTCGCAAAGTTCAAGGGGGCGGAATACTTTCGCAAGGCACTGTAGATATGGTTAAAGTGACTATGTAAATATGATGAACAGAGAGTAGCAGTAGCGTAAAAGAGGGGTTGGCGGGTGGTGGGTGGGACACAATGCAGACAGCCCGGTTAGCCAATGTGCGGGAGCACTGGTTGGTCGGCCCAATTGAGGTAGTATGTACATGAATGTATAGTTAAAGTGACTATGCATGTATGATAAACAGAGAGTAGCAGCAGCGTAAAAAGAGGGGTTGGGTGGGGCACACAATGCAAATAGTCCGGGTAGCCATTTGATTACCTGTTCAGGCATCTTATTGCTTGGGGGTAAAACTGTTGAGAAGCCTTTTTGTCCTAGACTTGGCACTCCGGTACGGCTTGCCATGCGGTAGTAGAGAGAACAGTCTGTGGCTGGGGTCTTTGACAATTTGTAGGGCATTCCTCTGACACCGCCTGGTGTAGAGGTCCTGGACGGCAAGCAGCTTAGCCCCAGTGATGTACTGGGCCGTACGCACTACCCTCTGTAGTGCCTTGCTGTCAGAGCCCGAGCAATTGCCGTACCAGGCAGTGATGCAACCAGTCAGGATGCTCTTGATGTTGCAGCTGTAGAACCTTTTGAGGATCTCAGGACCAATGCCAAATATTTTTAGTTTCTTGAGGGCTTTGTCGTGCCCTTTTCACGACTGTCTTGGTGTGTTTGGACCATTCTAGTTTGTTGTTGATGTGGACACCAAGGAACTTGAAGCCCTCAACCTTCTCCATTACAGCCCCGTCGATGAGAATGGGGGTGTGCTCAGTCCTCCTTGTCCTGTAGTCCACAATCATCTCCTTAGTCTTGGTTACGTTGAGGGATAGGTTGTTATTCTGGCACCACCCGGCCAGGTCTCTGACCTCCTCCCTATAGGCTGTCTCGTTGTTGCCTAATGCCAATGTCTGTCTATGGTGGTAAATAAACTGCCACGAAAAGTATAGATGAAAACTCTCTAGGCAAGTAGTTTGGCCTGCAATCACAATATACTCTACTTCAGGGAGGCAAAATCTAGAGACTTCCTTAGATTTCGTGCACCAGCTGTTGTTTACAAATATGCACAGACGTCTTATCTTGAGTGTGCAGTTCTATCTTGCCGGTGCAGCGTATATCCCGCTAGCTGAATATCCATGTCGTCATTCAGCCACGACTCCGTGAAACATAGGATATTACAGTTTTTGATGTCCCGTTGGTAGGATATTCGTGATCATACCCTGTCTTTTTTATTGTCCAATGAATGCACGTTGGCGAGTAGTATCAACAGTAACGGAGGCTTTCCCACTCGCCTTTCCCGGGTCCTGACCAGTCATCCGGCTCTTTGTCCTCTGTACCTGCGTTGCTTCCTCTTGCAAATAACGGGGATGTTGGCCCTGTCGGGTGTTTGGAGAGTGTCCTGTGCGTCTTGCTTGTTGAAGAAAAAAATCTTTGTCTAATCCGAGGTGAGTGATCGCTGTCCTGATATCAGAAGCTCTTTGTCTAATCCGAGGTGAGTGATCGCTGTCCTGATATCAGAAGCTCTTTGTCTAATCCGAGGTGAGTGATCGCTGTCCTGATATCTAGAAGCACTTTGTCTAATCAGAGGTGAGTGATCGCTGTCCTGATATCCAGAACCTCTTTTTTTGCCGTAAGATACGGTTGCAGAAATATTATGTACAAAATAAGTTGCAAATAACGCGGGAAAAAACACATAATAGCACAATTGGTTGGGCACCCGTAAAACTGATGCCATTTCTTCCGGTGCAATTTTTCGACCTGCAGATTGGCCTTTTCTGGGATCTTTTATTTCATGAAACATGGGAACAACATTTTACATGTTGCGTTTATATTTTTGTTCAGTATAGATTACTGCATGCCTTTGTCAACAAGCATCAAACTTGTTTTATTTAACTTTTTAATGAATAATAATTAAGAAACCTCTCCAATCAGGATTAGACCCACCCGTTGTATAACACACCATAAACCACAAGGTCTCTATGATAACAGGTCTCAGTAGTCAGATTTAGTGTCCATGTAATCTTTACATGTACTGTATAACTAATGTGTATCTTTGACATTTCCAGTTATAGATAGGAAATACTGGGACTCCATAGAGGTCAGTGTGGCAGGAAGAATCCCACTGGGCACACAAATAAAATACATTTTTATTTGTCACATGCTTCGTAAACAACAGGTGTGGACCTACAGTGAAATGCTTACTTACGTGCCCTTCTGTTACGGATACAGGTATCCTGTGTCTGTGTGTATCCTGTGTGTGTTTCTTTTCACTACCATCCCCCCTAGACTGTCGGGCCAAAAGAGATTCGTAACATAAGTGGAGCCTCATCCGGGATATGTCTTTACTGACACCCATGCCGCTCATGTAGATTGTTGTAGTGGTATAGTTCAGTGTTGAGCGTCATAGCAGATTCCGCAGAGTGTAGTTAAGGCGGAGGTTAAACAGCTAGTGTTAAATGTATTGTTGGAAGAGCAGGTGCTTGTGTTACCGCTGCCTGAGTCTACTAACCCTGTAGGGGATGTAACTGCTCCTATAAGCCCATTGGTATCTGATAATGAGGGTGAGGCTAAAACACCAGCCACATTGTCCCATTTTGATCCACTCTCCCCACTGTCAAACGGTGATGCCAGAAGGGATGTCCGTTTAGCACAGTTCCAACTAGAGGTGGAAGAGAGAGCCCAAATTAGGCGAGAGACTCTCCAGTTGGAGATGTGTAAAATTGAGGCAGAAAAAGAACGAGAACAACGGCAGATGATGTGTAAAATTGAGGCAGAAAGAGAACAGCGGCAGATGACGTTTAAAATGCGCCAGATGGAACTGGAGGCAGAGACAGCGAGGCTAGCCTTCTTTCCTACTGTGCCTGTTTGTGAGCCGTCCTCACCTGCTGTGTCCTCAAACACGTTTGACATTAGTAGGCAGATAGCCTTAGTACCTTTGTTCAGAGAGTCGGAGGTTGACTCCTATTTTTGTGTATTTGAGCGTATAGCCGTAGCATTGAAGTGGCCTGAAGAGGTATGGTGCCTATTACTTCAGTGTAAATTAACTGGTAAAGCCCAAGAGGTTTTGTCAGCGCTACCTCTGGAGGACAGTTTGAATTATGAAGTGGTCAAAGCTACTGTTCTTCGTGCCTATGAGCTTGTGCCTGAGGCATACCGACAGAGATTTAGGTCTCATAGAAAGTCTTCTAGTAAGACTTATGTGGAATTTGCTAGAGATAAGGGAAATCTGTTTGATAAATGGCATGCTGCTAGTAAGGTAACTGATTTCAACTCTCTCCGGGAGTTAATCTTGTTGGAAGAGTTTAAAAATTGCTTACCCGAACGCATTGTAGTTTACCTAAACGAACAGAAAGTATCCTCCCTGGCAGAAGCGTCTGTGTTGGCAGACGAGTTTGTGTTGACGCACAAGAGTGTGTTTTCGGCTCAAACTGAGAGTAGAACCACTGAGTTTCCTACCTTTAGCCCTAGTCGGCCAGCAGTAGTATATCAAGCACGGCAGAAGAATGAGCGTTCCTGTTTCTATTGTCATAAAGTGGGACATATGATTAATGATTGCTTCCTGCTTAAACGCAAACGAGGGATGCCTCTTCGTGCCAAGCCACCAACAGGTGTTGCTCTAATTCGTACGGTTGTGAGGTCTACAACAAAACAGGTGCCTCAGAGTAACTGTAGTTTGAAAGACCCAGTCCCCGACCGTAGTTATGAACCATTCATTTCCGATGGGTTTGTGTCCCTAGAGAATGACGAAGCGTCTCAGCGTCCGGTTAAAATCCTTAGAGATACTGGTGCGGCGCAGTCGTTTATATTGTCTGATGTGTTGCCCTTATCTGACGATACATACTGTGGTTCCAGTGTGTTAGTGCAGGGTATTGAAATGGGTTTTGTCCCAGTGCCGTTGCACTTTGTGAAAGTACACTCTGAGTTAATCAGTGGAATATTCAGAGTGGGGGTACGTCCTATGTTGCCAGTGAAAGGTGTGACCTTTATACTGGGTAACGATATTGCCGGAGGAAAGGTAGTACCCGTATTGGAAGTATTGGATAAAAGTGACCACTCTCTCTCGAATGAGTTGGCACAGAGTTATCCACATGTGTTCCCCGCTTGTGCTGTCACTCGTGCTCAGGCACTACAAGAGGGTGACGTGATAGATTTGTCGAACACTGTTCTGTTCAAAGAGGATGATCAAGAGGATGGATTGTGTGATACCTCTGAGAAGTTGATCACCTCTGACAAACAGCCCAGGAAAGAATTAAAGAACGTTGAACTTATTGCTGATGCAATACCAGTTACTCGTGAGCAGCTGATTGCTAACCAAAAGGTTGACAACAAGCTTGCTAAATGTTTTTCTAGTGTTGTCTCGTTAGAAGAGGTGAAGAAGAAGAATGTGGCTTACTTCATTGATGGTAATCTCCTCATGCGTAAATGGAAATCCCATGTTGACGCGGGTGGAGATTGGAATGCTGTTTACCAAATAGTGATTCCTACAGCCTTTCGACAAAATGTGTTATCCCTTGCTCATGATCACCAGTGGTCTGGTCATTTAGGAATTACAAAGACGTATGATCGGATCCTTCGACATTTCTTTTGGCCAGGTTTAAAACAAGATGTGGCTCAGTTCTGTCGGACATGCCACACCTGTCAGATAACAGGAAAACCAAATCAGGTTATTCCTCCTGCTCCTCTTTGTCCCATACCTGTCATAGGTGAACCATTTGGGCATGTGGTGGTTGATTGTGTCGGACCGTTACCGAAGACAAAATTGGGTAACCAGTTTGTGTCTCGTGTGTGAAAATGATTTTTGTATGTTTTGGCAAGGTTGACGTTGTTGTTGTAAGTATTAATTGTAATACTGTGGTCGCAATCCCTAGGGTTGCTCTTTTAAGGGTGGGAGTGTTACGGATACAGGTATCCTGTGTCTGTGTGTATCCTGTGTGTGTTTCTTTTCACTACCATCCCCCCTAGACTGTCGGGCCAAAAGAGATTCGTAACACCTTCCCAACAATGCAGAGTGAAAGAAGATATAAAAAATAACACATAATAATAATAAAAGTAATAATACTGTAGATACACAATGAGTTGGCTATACGATAACTTGGCTATATGCAAAGGGTACCAGTACAAAGGATACCAGTACAAACGGTACCAGTACAAACGGTACCAGTACAAACGGTACCAGTACAAAGGATACCAGTACAAAGGATACCAGTACAAAGGATACCAGTACAAAGGATACCAGTACAAATGGTACCAGTGAGTCAAAAAAGGTTTGCTCAAAAAGGGTCAATGCAGAAAGTCCAGGTAGGTGATTTGGTTTTAACTATTTAACTAACTATTTAGCAGTCTTATGGCTTGGGGGTAGAAGCTGTTCAGGGTCCTGTTGGTTCCAGACTAGGTGCATCGGTACCGCTTGCTGTGCTGTAGCAGAGAGAACAGTCTATGACTTGGGTGGCTGGAGTCTGACAATTTTAAGGGCCTTCCTCTGACACCTCCTGGTATCGAGGTCCTGAATTGCAGGGAGCTCGGCCCCAGTGATGTACTACAATGTACACACTACCCTCTAGCGCCTTGCAGTTTGATGCCAAGTAGTTGCCATACCAAGCGGTGATACAGCCAGTCAAGATGCTCTCAACGGTGCAGCTTCAATACTTTTTGTGGATCTGAGGACACATGCCAAATCTTTTCAGCATCTTTAGGGGGAAGAGGCGGTGTCATGCCCTCTTCACGACTGTGTTGGTGTGTGTGGACCATGATAGATCCTTAGTGATGTGGACACTGAGGTATTTGAAGCTCTTGACCCGCTCCACTACAGCCCTGTTGATGTGAATAGGGCCGTGCTCAGCCCTCCGTTTCCTGTAGTCCTGGTTGAATCACGTTGTTTCCACGTCATTTCAATGAAATTATGTGGAACCAACGTGGAATAGACGTTGAATTGACATCTGTGCACAGTGGGATGATTATGTTATAGGAATGGACTGTATTGAAGGTGAATGTTACATAAGAGTTCTCTAAGGAAGTATTCACTTACAGCACAGTTGGCCCTGATGCTCCCTCAAAGGCATCTTCATGAATGTTCCTCAGATACCTGTTGTCTTTCAGAATCCTACACGAGAAAACCATCACATGATACACATAGTATTAAATCATGTTTGTCTTTATCACAATGGAAGTTATATACTTGCAATAAATGAGTGGAACATGGGTGTTTTGCTTTTGTATTCTGATGTTTGACCCTTTTGTTTTCTCTTCTCTAAAACCTAGTAGTTTTTCTATGGATGCCCGACAGATCCTCAGCTCTACTAACTAAGCTTTGTTTGTTTAGACTCATGTTTTTGTGATCACGTTTTTATTATTTTCAATTAGGTACACAAGACAGATTGGACAAGGAAACAAGTGACAAGACCGAACAAGACAAACAGTTCACAGGATTTCCTCAACCCAAATTTAGATTAGTGGTGTAAAAAAAACAGCAGTGTTTTTACAGAGTCATAAGTTGATGAAAGAGAAAATATGTTTCTTTCACTCACCCCATGCATGCGTCCTACAGATATTTCCATGTTTATAATGTCCATGAATGATAACAGCCACTGCTGTCTGCTTAAAGAATGAGGAGCCTGCCAACGTGAAGCTATCATCTTTTTGGCTGTTGTTAATCCAGCCAGCCAAATACGTTGCTGTTTGACAGATAGAGTCATGTCCTCATTTAACAATAAAATAGATGGTGAACATTTCTAACCATTATGTCAATGAGACCGGATGAAACACAACCACAGAAACGTAAAACCCCTGGGCACTCACAGACCATATGAAAAAATTGCCAGGAGCCCCCTGAGGGTACAGTGAGCAAATTGAGGATTGTCTGGCTTTCACCTTGAATAGTTTGCATGGTGTGCAGTAAGTTCTATGGGCAAAATTGTAATGTATCATTTGGTGGTTGGGGTTTCTTGAGGAAAATTATATGTTGGACAAAAAACCCTTTTCCAATTAGTCACAGTACTACACACAGAGAGGTCTTTCTTCCACGATGCATGGGTAGGGATTGGTTTATGACAAATTTTCAGATAATGTAATTTAGAGACAATCCCTGGCTCCCAGTGGGTGGGCTGATGACCGAAATCCATAGATTAGGGCCTAATGAATTTATTTCAATTGACCGTTTTCCTTCTATGAACTGTAACTCAGTAAAATCGTATAAATTGTTGCATGTTGCGTTTCTATTTGTGTTTGGTATATGAATGTTTAGACTCATTGAAAGCGATTCTGGCGAGATCAAGATGTTGCAACCCACCGCCACAGCGTGGCGCAGGGTAAAGTAAACAACATGGCACCCACTCAATGTTGTGTCTTCCAAGATGTTATTTTACTGGGTTTCTTTGATTAACCAAGCCTTTGACACATCTCTAATAACAGCAACCAAGGCTTAGCAAAAACCACAAGAGCAGCTCCTGTTTAGATGTTGTGTGAGTGCTTGCACGTGTTTGTGTGTTCAGGCACTTCATTGTAAGAACTGAAACAAAGCAGGAAGCGGAAGAAAAGGTTAATTGTTTGAGAGGAATTACGTACAGTTTATCCAGCTTTGTTCCGTTGAAAGCGTGCGACTTGATTTCCTTGAATCCATTTTTTATAATTTTCCTGAAAGAAACATTTTCACACATTTAATTTCAATTGGTTGTTATCAGCTTGACCGATTTACAATTGCTTACATACAGCAGTAATGGATTGAAAAACATAATTCACAAGTGCTGTCCTAAACCCTGGATTTGATGAAAATGATCATGGTTACCGCAATCAATTAGATGAGATTTAATTAAATCAGCAGTGAAACAATTCTTACATTAAACAGCCAGATGAGATCTTTTTCTCATCACTGATCTGAACACGTGGTGAGACAAAATGAAATTCTCACGAAAATTGGATATCCTATATTATGGCTGTTTGGATACTCACATGTACACACTCTCCTCTGTGATCCCTTGAAAGGCATTGGCAGGTATACTGTGGAGCTGCATGTTGTCTCCCAGCTCACTGCACACAGAAGAGAGAAGAGAAGAGCAGAGGATAGGAGAGAAGAGGATAGGAGAGAAGAGGAGAACAGAGGATAGGAGAGAAGTGGAGAGAAGAGCAGAGGATAGGAGAGAAGAGGATAGGAGAGAAGAGGATAGGAGAGAAGAGGAGCGGATAGGATAGGAGAGAAGAGGATAGGACAGAAGCGGATAGGAGAGAAGAGGATAGGAGGGAAGAGGATAGGAGGGAAGAGGATAGGAGGGAAGAGGAGAGAAGAGGATAGGACAGAAGAGGAGAGAAGCGGATAGGACAGAAGAGGAGAGAAGAGGATAGGACAGAAGATGAGAGGAGCGGATAGTAGAGAAGAGAGGATAGGAGAGAAGAGGATAGGACAGAAGATGAGAGGAGCGGATAGTAGAGAAGAGAGGATAGGAGAGAAGCGGATAGAAGAGGAGCGGATAGGAGAGAAGAGAGGATAGGAGAGAAGAGGAGAGAAGAGGATAGGACAGAAGAGGAGAGAAGCGGATAGGAGAGAAGAGGAGAGAAGCGGATAGGAGAGAAGAGGAGAGAAGAGGAGAGAAGCGGATAGGAGAGAAGAGGAGAGAAGCGGATAGGACAGAAGAGGATAGGACAGAAGAGGAGAGGAGCGGATAGTAGAGAAGAGAGGATAGGAGAGAAGAGGATAGGACAGAAGAGGAGAGAAGCGGATAGGATAGAAGAGGATAGGAGAGAAGAGGATAGGACAGAAGAGGAGCGGATAGGAGAGAAGAGAGGATAGGAGAGAAGAGGATAGGAGAGAAGAGGAGAACAGAGGATAGGAGAGAAGAGGATAGGACAGAAGAGGAGGGAAGCGGATAGGAGAGAAGAGGATAGTAGAGAAGAGAAGAGGATAGGACAGAAGAGGAGATAAGCGGATAGGAGAGAAGAGGAGAGAAGAGGATAGGACAGAAGATGAGATGAGCGGATAGTAGAGAAGAGAGGATAGGAGAGAAGAGGATAGGACAGAAGAGGAGAGAAGCGGATAGGAGAGAAGAGGATAGGAGAGAAGAGGATAGGAGAGAAGCGGATAGGAGAGAAGCGGATAGGAGAGAAGAGGAGAGAAGAGGATAGGACAGAAGCGGATAGGAGAGAAGAGGATAGGACAGAAGAGGAGAGGAGCGGATAGTAGAGAAGAGAGGATAGGAGAGAAGAGGATAGGACAGAAGAGGAGAGAAGCGGATAGGAGAGAAGAGGATAGGAGAGAAGAGGATAGGACAGAAGAGGAGCGGATAGGAGAGAAGAGAGGATAGGAGAGAAGAGGATAGGAGAGAAGAGGAGAACAGAGGATAGGAGAGAAGAGGATAGGACAGAAGAGGAGGGAAGCGGATAGGAGAGAAGAGGATAGTAGAGAAGAGAAGAGGATAGGACAGAAGAGGAGAGAAGCGGATAGGAGAGAAGAGGAGAGAAGAGGATAGGACAGAAGATGAGATGAGCGGATAGTAGAGAAGAGAGGATAGGAGAGAAGAGGATAGGACAGAAGAGGAGAGAAGCGGATAGAAGAGAAGAGGATAGGAGAGAAGAGGATAGGAGAGAAGCGGATAGGAGAGAAGCGGATAGGAGAGAAGAGGAGAGAAGAGGATAGGACAGAAGCGGATAGGAGAGAAGAGGATAGGACAGAAGAGGAGAGGAGCGGATAGTAGAGAAGAGAGGATAGGAGAGAAGAGGATAGGACAGAAGAGGAGAGAAGCGGATAGGAGAGAAGAGGATAGGAGAGAAGAGGAGAGAAGAGGATAGGACAGAAGAGGAGAGAAGCGGATAGGATAGAAGAGGATAGGACAGAAGAGGATAGAAGCGGATAGGAGAGAAGAGAGGATAGGAGAGAAGAGGATAGGAGAAAAGAGGAGAGGAGGGGAGAGAAAATAAGAGAAGGGATAGGAGAGAAGAGAAGGGGAGTGAAAATAAGAGAAGGGATAGGAGAGGATAGGAGAGAAAAGAAGTGGATAGGAGTGGAGAGGAGAGGAGAGAAAAGAAAAGAAGGTTTAAGGTTTAATTTATTTGCACCAAAGAAAATAAGTGATAAACAACAATACAGATGAAAACAAATAAAGATAAACAATGTGCAGGTTGGAAGCCCAAGGGATTACATAAAAACCACACCCCAAAAAAACAATACACAATACATAAGTAAAAAAATAAAGCTTTGTTAAAACAGATAACAAAACCCACTAATCATAAATGTACAAATGAACCAATCGGCAATCACAAAAAAAACTAAAACAGTATATGCTTTGTTTAAATGTGTGTGCATGTGTAGATAGATGTGAGAGTTGGGCTATATGGAGGAGATTACTGAGTAGTTTGGTTCATCAGGCTGACCCCCAGTCTTCGCTTGAAGTTATTGAGGAATGATGAGGTTTTGGCAATGTGAAGATAAGAATTCCAGAGTATGGTACCTCTGTATCTGATAGAGAATTGACTATGTGAGGTGCAGCAGTGGGGAGGGTGAAGGTTATCGCAGTGTCTTGTGTTATATAGATGGATTTCAGAATTAACCTGGAAGAATCCATTGAAGGGTTTAGGTAAATGGTCTGGGTGGTATGAGTATTTGTAAAAATTGGCGTACATTAATGTAGACAAGATATTGAGTTTCTTAAACAAAGGTGCATGTACTGGCTTAAGCAGGGGGACACCTCTGGCACTGCAGGATTTGAGTCCCTGGCGGCATAGTGTGTTACTGATGGTAGGCTTTGTTACTTTGGTCCCAGCTCTCTGCAGGTCATTCACTAGGTCCCCCCGTGTGGTTCTGGGATTTTTGCTCACCGTTCTTGTGATAATTTTGACCCCACGGGGTGAGATCTTGCGTGGAGACCCAGATCGAGGGAGATTATCAGTGGTCTTGTATGTCTTCCATTTCCTAATAATTGCTCCCACAGTTGATTTCTTCAAACCAAGCTGCTTACCTATTGCAGATTCAGTCTTCCCAGCCTGGTGCAGGTCTACAGTTTTGTTTCTGGTGTCCTTTGACAGCTCTTTGGTCTTTGCCATAGTGGAGTTTGGAGTGTGACTGTTTGAGGTTGTGGACAGGTGTCTTTTATACTGATAACAAGTTTAAACAGGTGCCATTAATACAGGTAACGAGTGGAGGACAGAGGAGCCTCTTAAAGAAGAAGTTACAGGTCTGTGAGAGCCAGAAATATTGCTTGTTTGTAGGTGACCAAATACTTATTTTCCACCATAATTTGAAAATAAATTAATTAAAAATCCTACAATGTGATTTTCTGGATTTTTTTTCTCCTTATTTTGTCTGTCATAGTTGAAGTGTACCTATGATGAAAATTACAGGCTTCTCTCATCTTTTTAAGTGGGAGAACTTGCACAATTGGTGGCTGACTAAATACTTGTTTGCCCCACCATGGCTGTCAGCCAATCAGCATTCAGGGCTCGAACATTAAGAACATACAGCTGGCGGGTTATACACTCTATCAGCAAGACAAAACAGCAGCCTCTGGTAAGACACGGGGCGGGGGCCTATGCATTTATGTAAACAACAGCTGGTGCACGATATCTAAGTAAGTCTCAAAGTTTCTCTCACACTCAATGCGCTGTATTCCACCATAAGCAAACAGGAAAACGCTCATCCAGAGGCGGCGATCCTTGTGGCCGGTGAATGCAGGGAATTTTAAATCAGTTTTACCAAATTTCCATCAGCATGTTAAATGTGCAACCTGAGGGAAAAAAAATCTAGACACTTTTACTCCACACACTGAGACGCGTACAAAGCTCTCCCTCGCCCTCCATTTGGCAAATCTGACCATAACGCTATCCTCCTGATTACAAGCAAAAATTAAAGCAGGAAGCACCAGTGACTCGGTCTATAAAAAAAGTGGTCAGATGAAGCAGATGCTAAACTCTAGGACTTTTTTTCTAGCACAGACGTGCCTTTTCCCACCTGGACAAAAGGAACACCTGTGTGAGAATGCTATTCATTGACCACAGCTCAGCGTTCAAACACCATAGTGCCTTCAAAGCTCATCACTAAGCTAAGAACCCTGGGACTAAACACCTCCCTCTGCAACTGGATCCTGGACAGGTTGCACCCAGGTGGTAAGGGTAGGTAACAACACATCTGCCATGCTGGTCCTCAACACGGGGGCCCCTCAGGGGTGCCTGCTCAGTCCCCTCCTGTACTCCCTGTTCACTCATGACTGCATGGCCAGCCACAATTCAAACACCATCATTAAATTTGCCGATGACACGACAGTGGTAGGCCTGATCACTGACAACGATGAGACAGCCTATAGGGAGGACATCAGAGACCTGGCCGTGTGATGCAAGGACAACAACCTTTCCCTCAAAGTGATCAAGACAAAGGATATGATTGTGGACCACAGGAAAAGGAGGACCGAGCACGCCCCCATTCTCTTCGACGGGACTGTAGTGGAGCAGGTTGAGAGCTTCAAGTTCCTTGGCATCCACATCATGAACAAACTAACATTGTCTAAGCACACCAAGACAGTTGTGAAGAGCGCACGACAAAACCTATTCCCCTTCAGGAGACTGAAAAGATTTGGCATGTGTCCTCAGATCCTTACAGCTGCACCATCGACAGCATCCTGACGGGTTGCATCACTGCCTGGTATGGCAACTGCTCGGCCTCCGACCGCAAGGCACTACAGAGGGTAGTGCTTATGGCCCAGTACATCACCGGGGCCAAGCTCCCTGCCATCCAGGACCTCTATACCAGGCGGTGTCAAATGAAGGCCCTAAAAATGGTCAAAGACTCCAGCCACCCTAGTCATAGACTGTTCTCTCTAGTCATAGACTGTTTTCTCTGCTACCGCACGGCAAGCAATACTGGAGCGTCAAGTCTAGGTCCAAGAGGCTTTTAAACAGCTTCTACCCCCAAGCCATAAGACTCCTGAACAGCTAATCAAATGGCTAACCAGACTATTTGCACCCCCGATACACTGCTGCTACTCTCTGTTATCATCTATGGATAGCCACTTTAATAACCCTACCTGCATTTACATAATTACCTCAACTACCTCGACACCGGCGCCCCCGCACATTGACACATTAACTCTGTACCGGTACCCCCTGTATATAGCACCCGCTATTGTAATTTACTACTGCTCTTTAATGATTTGTTTTTCTTACTTTTTTAAAGGTATTTTCTTAAAACTGCGTTGTTGGTAAGTAAGTATTTCACTGTAATTGTATTCGGCGCATGTGACAAATAAAATTTGATTTGAACCACCCAGTTTAGAATATTATGTCATCGAGTTTTAGATTGATCAAGTTCTGGATACATACAGGAAGAAGTACTCCAGTATGACCAGGGAGGAGATGGTGGAGAAGTCTGGAAAGTGTATTATTCCTGTGTTACAGATACTCCTGGAAGAGAGAGAAGAGGGGGAAAGAGGTTTTTAAAAAAGTGGGTGAAATGTGTGTGTTACAAAGCTGTGACAGCATTTCATCAAGTAAACAAAATGCCAAAATGGAATATTGACAAACTGAGTTGTTGTAGCTGGAATTACAGTAGTATGGTAACTAACAATAATATTGCCATAAAAGCTTACAGGTATCTCAGCTTGGGCAGATCAGTGAAGGCCCCCTTCTCTATACTGATCAGATTTCTGATGTTCTGTATCTGTCTAAGGAATAAAAGAAAGCATCACAATAAACATTTATTTAGAAAACTTTAACACTGATTTCCAACATCCCAATCAAGCAACATATTTTTACTCGTGATAAGTGCACTTGTGAATCATACGTGTACATTTTTTTGTTACTGTAATATTCTGTCCAGGAATGAAGAGGATTAAGTAAATAAGTAAAATTCTGCATGAATTGTTGTGTTCAATCCAGACAAATGGATTTAGAAAAAAGTTCAAAGACCCACAACAAAATCCTCAAACAAACCAGTCTATTACAGTAACTTATTAGGGTAGGAGACACATACTAAGAAAATGTAAACACAGTCAAATACAAAACCTTCAATGGAACAAAACGTTATCTCAACAATTAAAACCTTCAGAACTGGGAGAGGAAAATGCTGTAATATGGTGTGTGTGTGTGTGTGTGTGTGTGTGTGCGTGTGTGTGTGTGTGTGTGTGACACTTACATCTCAGTTAGGCTGTGGAGAGAGAGGAATGCATGGTTTCTTATGTACCTGGTGCAGTCACTCTGAGATATCTCACTGTAGAAGAAAAAGAGACAGCATAATGTAAATTCACATTCTAAAGGAATATTCTCCTTAATAATTAAATAGAGACAGAATATGCAGAGAGTAAACTACAAATGGATCGCAAAGTGAAATGAGAAGTATTCTGATAAGGCCAAAGGGGATAGGATCAGAGAGGCTCTAGTGACATGCCCTTGACAGTTTCCTGTCTTCCTGATGATGCCCTTGCTACCCTCCAACCCATCCTCCATCCCAAACCAACCTTCCACACCCTCTCAACCCCTTTCTTCTATTGTTAATTATACTTTTTTTATAGACCTCAATACGTTTTACCCTTCCAGTCCACCGTACCACCCACTGATATGTAATTAACCAACACTTTTCTTTAGCTAGCCTTTTAGATTCCATCTTAAACCAGATAATTAAACCTAGCGACCCACTCTGCTTATATTTTCCCTCAGCCCTGTGTGAGTGTATGTGTTTGTTTGTGTGTGTGTGTACCTCTCTTCTTAAGTTGTTGCATAACATCTTAATTACTGTTACTTTTGTGAAACGATTAAAAAGCCATTTCATTTCAGAGCATCCTCACACATGGAGGAGAGGCTGGGCCATGATTTCCAGACAATGTGAGTCATCCGTGACAAGACAATGCCATCTGAACTCCACCACAGCAAATTAGCCAGTGTGACCTAGGACTGGATTAAATCAGATTGACATCGGCATATTGGTTGTTTTGGTGGTGTCGGAGGTGGAACTGAGTTCGAGCTGTCATATCCACAAGCGGCTCGTTGCAACCTACTATGATCCGACAAATCCCATGCAGCTGTGTTAGAAATTCATGCAGCTGTGTTACAAGTTCAAACACTCAAATTAGACTGGTAGGCTATAAATCCCACATCCAAATTAACATGAAAACATGCAATGGCCTAACATCAATGGTTTGACATTTGAGAGTCATTATTTCTCACATAGATGCAGCCTACACTTTCCAGCATCATTTTGAACTTCTAACACAGTAGGCATAATAAGAAAGTGAGTGGTTTGTGACACAAGAGCAGCAGCTTACCGATATGTCAGTTTTAACCACGGTAACACCTCGAACACCGTCAAAACATCTGCGGTGTTGGCCAAAGCTGGTTAACACTCGATCTGATTGAATCTATGCCCTAGTGTTGATTTTTCAGTGTAACATTTCTAGAGTTGCAAAGTCTTGATTCAGGAGTTGATTTAACACTGCATCAGATAACATTGTCCCACTCAAGTGTAAATGTGGGACAATGTGCATAACAAAAACATTTATTGTGTCACCACAAACTTGAAGACATGAGTTACACAGGGGTCATGTAGGCTATTTGTTAGGAGGAGATTGAAGTGACAGAGACGTCACATCATAATGGAAACAAAAAACAAAGCCTCCATCGATGCACTACTGCTTGGATTTAAAAAATGATCATAACACGATGAGAACCAGACCTGGCCCACTTCTGGACCGCAATTCCAAGTGGTAACTGGGCTTCATAGTAAATGGTAACCTTGCAGATGTGGTGGATACATGTGGTGTCTGGACTGTCCTTAACTTTCTGACCTCATAAGCATGGGGTGAACCTCTCTTGGATCAGGGTATTATGATACTGTTAGCTAGCTATAACACAATATTTGGTTCAATGCTTAACTGATTAATGGTGTTAAGAATTAACAAAAATTCAGGAGAGAGGACCACACTTGAATGTAACACTTAGCTAGTTGCCAATTTAACAAGCACCAGCTGCTAACCATTGACAATCAGCCTCCACTACTGTTGGCAACACTTAACAAGCAAGGTGCCTTGAACGTAGCACCTCAAACAAGCTCTAGCTGCTACTAACTGATAACCAGTCTCCACCTGTTCTCACTCTCCTTAATCACCAATACCACCCTGTTTAAACCTGACCAAACAGTCATTCCTCCTCTTTGTTTTGTGTTGCATGCTCTCTGTGCTGCATTTCATGACACTGAGTTACCAGCCTCCAAATCATTGCCACTTTCTATCTCATATTACTTACATTCCTTCAAGGATCTCCTTAGGGGATTGCCATCCTTACAGAAGCCCAACTACCACGGCCTGACGGTGATGTCTACCTGAAACTCCTGGCCAAAACCTACAGAGTAAATACCTAAGGATCCTTATTCTGCAGTCCATGGCTTCATCTGGTCTATTCTCATTCCCCTCCTGAATCCTTATTCTTACATCCATTCCATTTCTGCAATAAATATTCTAAACCCATTTCAATTGCTGGTCCTTAAACTCATATAAAGAGATAATGATAGCTAAGGGGGCTGCAATAAACCTCAACCAAAATCTCAATCGGACACTAATTGAGTTATCAGTAAGAAGACAGCTGCATCCTGATCAGATCAGGGGAAGCTTGTTCCCCTGGCCATAGGAGTTGGCAAGTCAGCACAAACAGATCTGGAACCAGGCTACAGTAAGCCATCCCCCCTGATGGAATACCATAATATGGGTCTTGCCAATTGACTTGTGAGTGGTGAGGGGTCCTTGACTCAAAGGCCAAGCTGGGGTAAAGCTGTCAGCCCAGATGAGGGATTCACCCAGCTATACATGCAATGCATTCGTTAGATGGGATCTGGATGTACAGTTGTGGCCAAAAGTTTGAGAATTACACAAATATTAATTTCCACAAAGTTTGCTGTTTCAGTGTCTTTAGATATTTTTGTCAGATGTTACTATGGAATACTGATAGTATAATTACAAGTATTTCATAAGTGTCAAAGGCTTTTATTGACAATTACATGAAGTTGATGCAAATATTCAATATTTGTAGTGTTGACCCTTCTTTTTCAAGACCTCTGCAATCCTCCCTGGCATGCTGTCAATTAACTTCTGGGCCACACTGATGGCAGCCCATTCTTGCATAATCAATACTTGGAGTTTGTCAGAATTTGTGGGTTTTTGTTTGTCCACCCGCCTCTTGTGGATTGACCACAAATTCTCAATGGGATCAAGGTCTGGGGAGTTTCCTGGCCATGGACCCAAAATATCGATGTTTTGTTCCCCGAGCCACTTAGTTATCATTTTTGCCTTATGGCAAGGTGCTCTATTATGCTGGAAAATACATTGTTTGTCACCCCCAAAGATTTGTAGACCTCCACAATTCTGGTTCATCCTTGGGAGCAATTTCCAAATGCCTGAAGGTACCGCGTTCATCTGTACAAACAATAGTACGCAAGTATAACCACCATGGGACCTCGCAGCCGTCATACCGCTCAGGAAGGAAACGCGTTCTGTCTCCTAGAGATGAACCTACTTTGGTGTGAAAAGTGCAAATCAATCCCAGAACAACAGCAAAGGCCCTTGTGAAGATGCTGGAGGAAGCAGGTACAAAAGTATCTATATCCACAGTAAAACAAGTCCTATATCGACATAACCTGAAAGGCTGCTCAGAAAGGAAGAAGCCACTGCTCCAAAACCGCCATAAAAAAGCCAGACTACAGTTTGCAACTGCACATGGGGACAAATATCGTACTTTTTGGAGAAATGTCCTCTGGTCTGATGAAACAAAAATAGAACTGTTTGGCCATAATGACCATTGATATGTTTGGAGGAAAAAGGGGGAGGCTTGCAAGCCGAAGAACACCATCCCAACTGTGTTGTGGGGGTGCTTTGCTGCAGGTGGGACTGGTGCACTTCACAAAATAGATGGCATCATGAGGGAGGAAATTATGTGGATATATTGAAGCAACATCTCAAGACATCAGTCAGGAAGTTAAAGCTTGGTCGCAAATGGGTCTTCCAAATGGACAATGACCCCAAGCATACTTCCAAAGTTGTGGCAAAATGGCTTTAACAAGGTAATAGAGTGGCCATCACAAAGCCCTGTCCTCAATCCCATAGAACATTTGTGGGCAGAACTGAAAAAGCATGTGCGAGCAAGGAGGCCTACAAACCTGACTCAGTTACACCATCTCTGTCAGGAGGGGATGGGCCAAAGTCACCCAACTTTTTGTGGGAAGCTTGTGGAAGGCTACCCAAAACATTTGACCCAAGTTAAACTATTTAAAGGCAATGCTACCAAATACTAATTTAGTGTATGTAAACGTCTGACCCACTGGGAATGTGATGAAAGAAATAAAAGCTGAAATAAACCATTCTCTCTACTATTCTTCTGACATTTCACATTGTTAAAATAATGTGGAATTTTTACTCTGATTAAATGTCAGGAATTGTGAAAAGTTTAAATGTATTTGGCTAAGATGTAGACTTCCGACTTCAACTGCAGCTTAACATGAGTTGACAAGTACTAAGTGTTTTTTGTGGTGAGGATACTTGGGATTCAGCCTCACCTGGCCTCAACCTCTTGGTTGACAGCAAACTGACCTTCCTGCCACACCATCAGGTCAGTAAGAGTGACAGATCAGCCAAAGTAAGTTACAGTGTATTTTACAATAACTACTTGCAGCAAGCTGACCATAAATTATAATGAAATAAGCATGAACTAGGCTGGGCGATATGGCCAGAATATCAAATCACAATATTTTTCAAGTTTTTGATGGTATTTGATGTTTTGGAATAATTCAAGTTCTAAATATGCTTTATGAGTAGTTCATGACCCTAGAGTGGCAACACATAAATTATACGTGATTTCAATGGGGCATTCTACATTCTGATTGTTTTATACTGTTCAATCCAACTTCAACCCCAAAAATGTTTCAGCATTTTCAAAAATATTCTGCATTTCCTGCACTCATGTTACAATTTCAGCACTTTGTCACGTAGGGCTGCATGATATGAACCAACAACCTAGGCCTAATTATTTGGTGAACTGTTGGAATCGTAGAAATATATTGATTATTCAAATTCTACATTTGGATAGCAGGCAGTACTTTAAATACATTGTTTTTTTGGGAACTCAGTCTGGTCTCAACTTTTGCAAGGTAGAATTGTTGAATACACAAGGTGCAATATCGAAATGTGGTTGTGCACCAACAGTTTTTCTCTTGTTATGTCAGTCACTAATAGTCACTCAATTATCCCATGTCAGCTAAAATGTTTTAGATTGTTAAATTAGTGTAGCATCCAGCTATCTAAATTTACAGTAACCAAGGTCAGATTATTTCCCTACAAAACCATCAACTCCCTACTAAACCATCAACTCCCTACTACATCATCAACTCCATATTAAACCATCAACTCCCTACTAAACCATCAACTCCCTGCTACACCATCGACTCCCTACTACACCATCGACTCCCTACTACACCATCGACTCCCTACTACACCATTGACTCCCTGCTACACCATCAACTCCCAACTAAACAATAAGCACCCACTTTTCCCATCTGGTTCCACCCACCTTGTGTAAGAAAGATGGCTTAGTAAAACATGTTTGCGGCTTTTGTTCAGTGTGCTAACACAGTCTTGTGTCTCACAAGAAACCAGGGTTTGATACCCAATCAGTCACATTGAGACTTTATTATGTGTCTATGAGACTGAAAAACAAAAGTGATTAATGAAATTTATAATGAAAACTGTGATGCTATTTCTATCCACACAATGCCTAATTGTCACGCCCTGACCTTAGAGAGCCTTCTTATCTCTATTTGGTTTGGTCAGGGTGTGATTTGAGTGGGCATTCTATGTTCAGATTTCTATGTTTTGTTTTTCTATGTTTTGGCCAGGTATGGTTCTCAATCAGGGACAGCTGCCTATCATTGTCTCTGATTGGGAATCATACTTAGGCAGCCTTTTTCCCTTTTGTTATTGTGGGAAGTTATCTTTGTTAGTGGCACTATAGACCCTGTAAGCGTCACGGTCGTTTCTTTTTTTGTTGGCGACATTTATATAAATAAACGCAAATGTACGCTCACAACGCTGCGCTTTGGTCCACTTCTTCAGACGATCGTGACACTTATATTCAGACCAAGACCCTCTATGCTGTTCACTGTGTGTGTTTGTATGTACAAATAGTATCTTTGGGCTGCATTGTGTGTGTCCCAAGTGGCGCTCTATTCCCTAACTATGACCGATGAAGTCTACTTTATCTAACTACACTGAACATAAATATAAATGCAACATGCAACAATTTCAAAGATTTTATTGAGATACAGTTCATATAAGGAAACCAGTCAATTGAAATAAAGGAATTAGGCCCTAACCTATGGATTTCACATGACTGGGAATACAGATATGCATCTGTTGGTCACAGATACCTTAAAGGTAGGGGCTTGAATCAGAAAACCAGTCAGTATCTGGTGTGACCATAATTTGCCTTATGTGGCGTGACACATTTCCTTCGCATAGAGTTGATCAGGCTGTTGATTGTGGCCTGTGAAATGTTGTCCCACTCCACTTCAATGGCTGTGCGAAGTTGCGGGAACTGGAACAAGCTGTTGTACACGTCGATCCAGAGCATCCCAAACATACTCAATGGGTGACATGTCTGGTGAGTATGCAGGCCATGGAAGAACTGGGAAAGTTGCAGCTTCCTGGAATTGTGCACAGATCTTTGCGACATGAGGCCGTGTATTATCATGCTGAAACATGAGGTGATGGTGGCGAATGAATGGCATGACAATAGGCCTCAGGATGTCATCACGGTATCTCTGTGCATTCAAATTGGCTTTTATAAAACGCATTTGTGTTCATTATCCGTAGCTTATTCCTGCGCATTACGGAGGTAAAGAAGCCGGATGTGATGGTCCTGGGCTGGCGTGGTTACACGTGATCTGAGGTTGTGAGGCCGGTTGGACGTACTGCCAAATTCTCTAAAACAACGTTGGAGGTGGCTTATGGTAGAGAAATTAACATTCAATTCTCTGGCAACAGCTATGGTGGACATTCCTGCAGTCAGCATACCAACTGCACACTCCCTCAAAACCTGAGACATCTGTTTAATTGTGTTGTGTGACAAAACAGTCCCCAGCTCAAGGTACAGCTGTGTAATGACCATGTTGTTTAATCAGCTTCTTGATATGCCACACCTGTCATGAAACATGGGACCAACACTTTACGTTGCGCTTATATTTTTGTTCAGTTTAGATAAAGCAGACACATTTTATATGGAGATAGTGTGGTGCCTTATCTTTGAAAATGTATGCAGTATCAGATTATTTTAAACAGCAACCCCCATTATCTACAGTTTTTTGTCTTCAGAAATAGACCGTGGAAGAACATCAGCCATGAGTAGACCTAAGTTTAGCCTTGCACGAGCCTTGGCTCATAGTTTCAAGTTTTATTAGTCGTATGTGGGGATAGACATGGTATACACCACCCAATGAAATGCTTACTTGCAGGTTCCTTATCGACAATACACCAACAATAAGAAATAATACAAGATAAGAATACTCATAGGAGCAGGAGACTATTTCCTGTTTCTGTAGCATGAGGCAGCTTGATGTACAAGTAATCCCTCAGAACAGGTTGCTAGTCTATCACAGGGCCTTACTCCCACTCCATCTCCTAAATGCTGAGTGTCAAGCAGAGACGCATTGGGTCCCATTTTCAGTCTTTGGTATGACTCGGCCGGGGAACAAACTCCCAACCTTCCGGCTGTCATAACTCTCCTGTGACGATCTGAAGGATCGGGTTACAGGGGGGTCCGCTCTACAGCGTGCTCTCTCTCAGAGGTGGAGAGCGGGAAGTAGACTGTTTTATGGTCGGTCATAAAATGCCCCTATGCTCTGTAGTGTTCGAGATTGGAATGTAAACTGTGGAACACAGAGACACCCTTGGACATCAAACGTTTGAATAATTAAACAATGTTTCTATTTTGAATGAGAATGATCCATGGACACTTAAAGGACAGTTATGTTGAGTGTGTTTCATTTAGTGATCTCATGAAAGACAGGAAACATACATAACTGTATCTCTGTCAGGTTTACATATAAATATTGTGAAACGTATGTGATTAAACATTAAACTATTTGTGAAAAGATGTAATGTGATGTTAACCTTCTAAATGAGAGTATGGATTTTCATAAAGTTGTAACTAGTCAGTGGCCACACCCCCGTGAGCCCAGACATCACATTAGGCGTCATAGAACCAACCCTTCTTCCACAGAGTATAAAACCTAGTTCCTATGAAATGTACATTAGACCAGAAAATATGGAGCAACGCTAAATGTTGAAATGGTTAAGAACTACAACGCTATTGACCACGCAAACCACGGTGTAAGCTAAGGTCGCAAATGGTTGAATTTACAAGACCAAAACGTGCTGGGTGATGCTGGACGCTGGTGTGTGAAGCAGTTTAAACTACTACTCTACCAAAGGACAAGACCAGAGGACGTGGAGATCATTCCCATGTTGAAATGGTGAAGAAATCTAGAAAAGTAAGAATAATTATTCAGACTGCAGCTGTTTAAATACTTTAGTCTGGTAAACGCATCCTGTTCTAATAAGATTTCTGAATGGTTCTCTGAAGTATCCATTATAACAACTACGACAGACTGTGACTTCCGGGGAACGCAACCAGAGACTTTTCTGTCAACTCTCTCCAGCAGATGGACCGGTAACCACAGAGAGAGACAGCAAGACATACACTCGTAAATATGTAAATTGCCATTTATTTTCAAATAAGCGGTCGTTCATGTAAAGTATTAGCACTTTCTATGAGTGTAGTTATCAGCTATGTTTCCCGCTATTGAGCGATCCCTACCCCATTTCCTTTGTCTACCAAGCCATCATAACGGTTTGTCCTCTAGGGACTTTCTTTGTATCATGTATGAACTAATTGTGTGTGTTTTCATGTATTTCTGTGATTTGATTATTTAGCTAGTAAATAAATAAATAAATAAGCCAATTTGTATATCACTGATTCATAATTTATGCTAGGGTTCGTGCAGATATCCAAGGGTTTGCGATGTTCAGTAATGAGAACTGATGAGGTACAATTCATTAATAAGCGACTGTTTTGATAACATATTAAAATATCTGAAGAGGTGTTTCGGGAAATAGAGACTATATAAACTTTTTCCCGTGGTGCCCCGACTTCCTAGTTAATTAAAGTTAACATGATTAGTTTAATCACGTAATAATAATTGTACATAGAGAATTGATTTGATAAAATAAGTCTTCACATTTAATGGTAGTCACAGACACAACACAGCGGACACTCTAATCATAAGGCCAGTGAGTTGGTTCATCAACCACGCTTATCATTATTTCACAAATAGTAACCAACAATTTGTTCATATGAATTGACATGCTTTTGATCTCCTAAATAGTGGGTGAAAGGTAATACATCATAAATAAATGTAGGTCAAACTACTTCCTCTAAAAGGATGTGTGTATGTAGGCTTTTCATCTGTAGTGTCTTAGCTCTTATTACTTATTTATATAATAAGAAAGACTCCGAATACAAGGAAATGAACTGGAGCCTCACATTTCCTAAAATGAGTTAGTACCAGAATAACAGAACAACACTGTGCATGATCAAGGGTGCTCCATTCTTAAAGGGGACATCAGTAATTAACAGAACATAACATCATCCAAAGATACCCATCCAAAGTGGACATCTCCTTTCCTCTTCTTAAAGCCCCCAGACAGTCTTTCACTGCATGTCTATTGAATCACAGTGTGTGTTTATTTAATGAAAATAACTCCAAACATATTTTTTATATTTCCCTGAGCCTCCTTTTGCCATTGAAATGCTCAGTCTGACAGTGTGGGTGTGTTGATAAAAATGTAAATATTTAAATACACAGCCCTGGTAGATAAAATCATCTCTAGACTCTAGAGCCTACTCGCTTCCAAAAGTCATTGGTCAGACTAATAGGTCTGATTGCGATGTCATGCTTTGGGCCAAAAACCCCATCCCACCTGAACAGGCTGAAATTCCAGGGCGCCCCCTTACACACAAAACAACCACCTCTTACACTAAAAGGTCATTATCTGAGTGTTACTTTGACCTCATAATGTGGAAATATTATAAAAATGACGACTGTACTGCCACTTTAACATCCATTTAGATACATGTTTCATACAACATAATGTTAGATTATCACACCTTTCATAAAAGCTACCAGCAGTATGTCTTCCACAAAACAAATACGTTTATAACTGGGCACTAGTCAAGTTTTAAACAGCCTCATGAAGCTTTGCAGATCTATAACATTGAAAAGGTAAACCCAGAATGAAACTGAAAATGTGTGATAGGGCTAAAGGAATACTGACAATGCTATATGTCACAGGTGAAAAGGGCTTAATAAATACATTTAATTGAAACTTACATTCTGGACACGTTGATCAGTCCTCTGAAGGCATTGCTTGGAACTTCATTCAACGGCAGATGAGTTAGTCTTCTAAAGATTATACACAAGGAAAAACTTGTTTTAAAAACATGTAGTCTAAGGTAATGCTGGCTGCTGGCAACCAGATCACAGAGCAGTTCTTATTATTCTGTATGTAAATCTGTGACAGTCCATTTAGTTTCATATGGTATGTATTCATATGGTATGTATTAATTTGTATATATCCATCACCCATTTTGTCTGATATGTTTTACATTACAAAGCGGAAAATGTATTTACAAAGCGGACAATATGTTAAAAATTTGTAAAACATGTGATATGTTATGAATTCTAGGTGGCTAGGTGGCTAACATTAGCTAGCTGGCTAAAATTAGCTAGACTAAGGGTTAGGGTTAAGTTTAGGAGTTACGTTAAAAGGGTTAAGGTTAGGGTTCGGGGGAAAGTTTAGCTAACATGCTAAGTAGTTGAAAAGCAGCAAAAAATTAGTAAGTAGTTCAAAAGTAGATAATAAGCTAAAATACAAAAGTTGTAATGAGATTTAAACTCGCAACCTATGGGTTGCTAGATGTTCGTGTTAGACATACATTTTTGCGTTATGTAAGCATCTGTACTATGTAACCATACCAAAGATAACATATCATACCAATTTGATTGGATTTACATTTACTATGTTATGTCTAGTCTATGAGACCAGGCTGAGTATTAGGCTACTATGGTGGCCTGAATTTTAATAAACTGAAGTGAAGAGGGTAAAGCACAATCAGTAGCTAGGTACTGTACTACAGACAGTACTGTCCTGATAAAAGGCCATCATTGTATCTACTGTAAATTGGATTGTGTTTCCTAATTGACTGGTTGAATTCAAAGGTTAAATAAATAATCAAATAATAAATAAATCAACGACAAAAGTGTCGGGCAAATTTTTAAAAAACATGGGGAGATATTGACGCTATAATGTAATATATGCACAATCCCTCCACCAAAACGGAATGACATTTTAGGGTACTTACAAGTTTCGAATAAACGATGGAGCGGCTTGGGACCTCAGTTGCGTTTCCCTCGTGCAACTGAGTTTATCTCCCGTGTCTTTGTAACATGTATCGCTCTTCAATGAACATTTGCAAATTGACGGACAAGTGAAAGTCCAGCAGGAGCGCAAATTCAGAACACCCGACAGCGCGAGAAGAACCCACACCGCCCGCCTTGCTGGTGCCATCCTGTAGGCTACCTGGGCATTGATCAACCGCTTCCCCTTTCTCCCCAATCGTCACTTTCTAAAGAGAACTCAAATAAAACCGACCTCAGATAGACGAACCTAGGTAGCCAACCTAACAAAGCAAATTGAAGCGGAGGAGAAGAGAGAACCATTATCATTTCCACCTGCCCTGCGCTAATGCAAAGTCCTGTATTTTCCTGGGGTGCGTCACTCAGTAAGTCAGCATTCAACAAGGTTACAGTTATAGCCCAGCCCTGACAGGATCACAACATAACTGCTCTACTCTCTCCACATTAAAAATAAAAATTATACAAGACAAAAATGCTGGGTTAAAAACAACTCAATTTGGGTAAATGTTTGGTTATTTTGAGCCAGCTAGTTCACAAACAACAGATTGTTTTCCTTAAATTGGGTTGTTGATGCTGGGTTATTGAGCTATGATCCACTGGGTCAGAGCAGAAGACTGGAGGCGTGGCTTAGTAGGGGCGTGGCTTTTAGATCATATTTTTTCGGGTCACTTTTGAGAGTAAATGTAATTCCGGTTAATCTGTTCTGTTGCATTGTTAATGCATGTTATGGTTGAGCACTGACACTTTTGTAGCTTAAATAGGGTTTACACAATAGTATGAGTTCCTTAAGAGCCTATGCACATCCCAATGTAGGGATAGTTACTACTTTCTTATAATATTTAAATATACATTTTATATTAAAATATGTAATTTCAAAAATATTGAATGAACATTTAAATTTGCAGAGTACACACTTAAAATTATGAACATGAGTGACATTTACTCTCATGGGTGGCCAAAAAAGAGCTGAAAGTCAGGCCCCTACTAAGCCACGCCTCCAGTCTTCTGATCTGACCCAGTGGATCATGGCTCAATAACCCAAGTAAGTGACCCAACTGGCTCGGTCAAAAATAACCAAACGTGTGTTCTGTCCACTATTTACCCAGCACTGGGTTGTTTTTAAAGCAGTATTTTTTTTGTGTAGGCGGCAGGTTAGGTAGGTTAGACTGCACGTCACTCACGTCACTGGTTAAATGCCATTTAGTGGTTCCTATAGGCCACTGCTTTGTGCAGTTTTGAGTTGTTTCCTTAGCTACTACTTTGTAATACACATTAAGTTAGTTCATTTATTCTTCAAAAGTATGCAGTTTAAGCCTATTCGACATGGTGTATCCCCCCAATCCCATGGCACTGGCCTACATTAAATAAAAGAATGTGAACATGAATGTCATTTTACGAGGGGTGCAGGAAACCTTGGAGAGGCAGCTGTGCGGCTATATAACCCTCACTGGTGAATGGATTTAGCCTTCAGTCCTGTCAAGCAGTGGACTTCTTCCTTAATTGGTCATCACTGGTCACCTCCTCTGCTTCTCTGTAATAGTGAGTGGATTGTTGAGCATTGACTATCCAGACCTAGCATGTTTTAAGCATTTCATTGTACTGTGTACACCATGTGTATCCTGTGCATATGGCAAATACACTTGACTTGATATGGAGTGGTGGGAAGAGACACATGCGATGCGATACATTTAGTAAAAAAATTCTTAATTTACACTGATAATTAAGAGAGCAGTTTTATTGTGCAATACAACAGTTTACTGGTTTGGAACAGATGTGCAAGCCAGATATATAAATGACAAAACAAAGATTTAATTAGGCAAACATTCACAGGATAAACCAATCTTAAGGGCACTTGTTATATAAATAATAGTATATATAAATAACATTTATATTATCTTATTTATCTTCACACACATTACCATATTAACTTAAACAATCACTTTTCTTACAGAAGGAAAAATAAGGAAGTAATGAGAAATAGAAATTAGAGAATAAACAGAATGAGCTGCAGGAAAGAGGGATGGTGCCATCGTGAGCATCTTTAGTGGCTTGTGAAAGTCCTTTGGCATTTTTCCTATTTTGCCTTACAACCTGGAATTAAAATTGATTTTTTGGGGGGTTTGTATCCTTTGATTTACATAACATGCCTACCACTTTGAAGATGCAATATACAGTGCCTTGCGAAAGTATTCGGCCCCCTTGAACTTTGCGACCTTTTGCCACATTTCAGGCTTCAAACATAAAGATATAAAACTGTATTTTTTTGTGAAGAATCAACAACAAGTGGGACACAATCATGAAGTGGAACGACATTTATTAGATATTTCAAACTTTTTTAACAAATCAAAAACTGAAAAATTGGGCGTGCAAAATGATTCAGCCCCCTTAAGTTAATACTTTGTAGCGCCACCTTTTGCTGCGATTACAGCTGTAAGTCGCTTGGGGTATGTCTCTATCAGTTTTGCACATCGAGAGACTGACATTTTTTCCCATTCCTCCTTACAAAACAGCTCGAGCTCAGTGAGGTTGGATGGAGAGCATTTGTGAACAGCAGTTTTCAGTTCTTTCCACAGATTCTTGATTGGATTCAGGTCTGGACTTTGACTTGGCCATTCTAACACCTGGATATGTTTATTTTTGAACCATTCCATTGTAGATTTTGCTTTATGTTTTGGATCATTGTCTTGTTGGAAGACAAATCTCCGTCCCAGTCTCAGGTCTTTTGCAGACTCCATCAGGTTTTCTTCCAGAATGGTCCTGTATTTGGCTCCATCCATCTTCCCATCAATTTTAACCATCTTCCCTGTCCCTGCTGAAGAAAAGCAGGCCCAAACCATGATGCTGCCACCACTATGTTTGACAGTGGGGATGGTGTGTTCAGCTGTGTTGCTTTTACGCCAAACATAACGTTTTGCATTGTTGCCAAAAAGTTCAATTTTGGTTTCATCTGACCAGAGCACCTTCTTCCACATGTTTGGTGTGTCTCCCAGGTGGCTTGTGGCAAACTTTAAACAACACTTTTTATGGATATCTTTAAGAAATGGCTTTCTTCTTGCCACTCTTCCATAAAGGCCAGATTTGTGCAATATACGACTGATTGTTGTCCTATGGACAGAGTCTCCCACCTCAGCTGTAGATCTCTGCAGTTCATCCAGAGTGATCATGGGCCTCTTGGCTGCATCTCTGATCAGTCTTCTCCTTGTATGAGCTGAAAGTTTAGAGGGACGGCCAGGTCTTGGTAGATTTGCAGTGGTCTGATACTCCTTCCATTTCAATATTATCGCTTGCACAGTGCTCCTTGGGATGTTTAAAGCTTGGGAAATCTTTTTGTATCCAAATCCGGCTTTAAACTTCTTCACAACAGTATCTCGGACCTGCCTGGTGTGTTCCTTGTTCTTCATGATGCTCTCTGCGCTTTTAACGGACCTCTGAGACTATCACAGTGAAGGTGCATTTATACGGAGACTTGATTACACACAGGTGGATTGTATTTATCATCATTAGTCATTTAGGTCAACATTGGATCATTCAGAGATCCTCACTGAACTTCTGGAGAGAGTTTGCTGCACTGAAAGTAAAGGGGCTGAATAATTTTGCACGCCCAATTTTTCAGTTTTTGATTTGTTAAAAAAGTTTGAAATATCCAATAAATGTCGTTCCACTTCATGATTGTGTCCCACTTGTTGTTGATTCTTCACAAAAAAATACAGTTTTATATCTTTATGTTTGAAGCCTGAAATGTGGCAAAAGGTTGCAAAGTTCAAGGGGGCCGAATACTTTCGCAAGGCACTGTATATATTTTTTGTGAAATAAACAAGAAATAAGACAAAAAACTGACAACTTGAGCGTGCATAACTATTCACATCTCCAAAGTCAATACACCCCCAAAGTCAATACTCTAGAGTCACCATTTGCAGCAATTATAGCTGCAAGTCTCTTGGGGTATGTCTCTATAAGCTTGGCACATCTAGCCACTGGGATTTTTGCCCATTCTTCAAGGCAAAACTGCTCCAGCTCCTTCAAGTTGGATGGGTTCCGCTGGTGTACTGCAATCTTTAAGTCATACCACAGATTCTCAATTGGATTGAGGTCTGGGCTTTGACTAGGCCATTCCAAGACATTTAAATGTTTCCCCTTAAACCACTCAAGTTTTGCTTTAGCAGTATGCTTAGGGTCATTGTCCTGATGGAATGTGAACCTCCATCCCAGTCTCAAATCTCTGGAAGACTGAAACAGGTTTCCCTCAAGAATTTCCCAGTATTTAGCACCATCCATAATTCCTTCTATTTTGAACAGTTTCCCAGTCCCTGCCGATGAAAAACAACCTAACAGCATGATGATGCCACCACCATGCTTCACTGTGAGGATGGTGTTCTCGGGGTGATGAGAGGTGTTGGGTTTGCACCAGACATAGCGTTTTCCTTGATGGCCAAAAAGCTCAAATTTAGTCTCATCTGACCAGAGTACCTTCTTCCATATGTTTGGGGATTCTCCCACAAGCCTTTTAGCGAACACTAAACGTGTTTGCTTATTTTTTTCTTTAAGCAATGGCTTTTTTTCTGACTACTCTTCCATAAATCCCAGCTCTGTGGAGTGTACGGCTTAAAGTGGTCCTATGGACAGATACTCCAATCTCCGCTGTGGAGCTTTGCAGCTCCTTCAGGGTTATCTTTGGTCTCTTTGTTGCCTCTCTGATTAATGCCCTCCTTGCCTGGTCCGTGAGTTTTGGTGGGCGGCCCTCTCTTGGCAGGTTTGTTGTGGTGCCATTCCATTTTTTAATAATGAATTTAATTGTGCTCTGTGGCATGATAAAAGTTTAAAATATTTTTTTTATAACCCAGAAGCTTACAAGAAATTCTCGACATATATATCGACATAACCTGAAAGGCCGCTCAGCAAGGAAGAAGCCACTGCTCCAAAACCGCCATAAAAAAGTCCGACTACAGTTTGCAACTGCACATGGGGACAAAAATAGATGGCATGATGAGGGAGGAAAATTATGTGGATATATTGAAGCAACATCTCAAGACATCAGTCAGTTAAAACTTGGTCGCAAATGGGTCTTCCAAATGGACAATGACCCCAAGCATACTTCCAAAGTTGTGGCAAAATGGCTAAAGAACAGCAAAGTCAAGGTATTGGAATGGCCATCACAAAGACCTGACCTCAATCCTATTGAAAATTTGTTGGCAGAACTGAAAAGTGTGTGCGAGCAAGGAGGCCTACAAACCTGTTTCAGTTACACCATCTCTGTCAGGAGGAAAGGGCCAAAATTCACCCAACTTATTTTGGGAAGCTTGTGGAAGGCTACCCGAAATGTTTGACCCAAGTTAATCTATTTAAAGGCAATGCTACCAAATACTATTTGAATGTATGTAAACTTCTGACCCACTGGGAATGTGATGAAATAAATAAAAGCTGAAATAAATCATTTTTTCTACTCATATTCTGACATTTCACATTCTTAAAATAGTGGTGATCCTAACTAACATGATACAGGGAATTTTTCCTCGGATTAAATGTCAGGAATTGTGAAAAACTGAGTTTAAATGTATTTGGCTAAGGTGTACGTAAACTTCAGACTTCAACTGTACATTTTGAATCTGCGCTAAATCAGCTTGCCAGTACTTTTTAAGGTCATGTTCATTTTGCACCGTAGATTGAATCTGTATCTCACACAAAGAGAGCTAGAGAGAACATGACTTTAGGAGGAGCTCTCCTGTTGCTGTTCTGCTTGTCCTGTCTAGATTGTTGATTGTGCATTTCCTCCCTCCTCTCCTGCTTACCCAGCTGCTCTCTCTCTCTCTTGTTAGTGTCATTCAGTGTGTGATTGTGATTCTGTTGTTGCACTGCCTCAGTAGACGTCATGACATCCCCAAGCAGACCCAGATCGTTAGCAGCCGTCTTAATTATGTTCCACAGGCCGGGTCTCTGACTGGAGCTCTCTCCCATAAAGACCTGGGTTCAAATACTATTCGAAATCTTCCTCAACACGGGGGCTCCACAAGGGTGCGTGCTCAGCCCCCTCCTGTACACCCTGTTCACCCATGACTGCATGGCCACGCATGTCTCCAACTAAATCATCAAAATTGCTTACAACACAACAGTGTTAGTCCTGATTACCAACATCGATGAGACAACCCCCAGGGAGAAGGTGGTGCCAGGAAAATAACTTATCCCTTAATGTCAACAAAGTGAAGGAGCTGATCATGGACTTCAGGAGACAGCAGAGAGAGCACGCCCCCATCCACATCAACGGACCGCAGTGGGGTGAAAAGCTTCAAGTTCCTCGGCGTACACATCACTGACAACCTAAAATAGTCCACCCACACAGACAGTGTGGTGAAGAAGGTGCAACAGAAACCTCAGGAGGCTGAAGAAATTAGTCTTGGCCCCTAAGACCCTTACGAACTTCTACAGATGTACCATTGAGAGCATCCTGTTGGGCTGTATCACCGCCTGGTACGGCAATTGCACCGTCCGCAACAGCAGGGCTCTCCAGAGGGTGGTGCAGTCAGCCCTACAAATAACCAGGGGCACACTGCCTGCCCTGCAGGACATCTACAGCACCCAGTGTCACAGGAAGGCCAAAAAAGATCATCAAGGACCTCAGCCACCCAAGCAATGGTCTGTTCACCCTATTACCATCTACAAGGTGGAGACAGTACAGGTGCATCAAGCTGGGACCGAGAGACTGAAAAACATATATCTCCAGGCCATCAGACTGTTAAATAGTCAACACTAGCCAGCCCAGTACCCTGCCCTGAACCTTAGTCACTGTTACTAACCGGCCCAGTACCCTGCCCTGAACCTTAGTCACTGTTACTAACTGGCCCAGTACCCTGCTCTAAACCTTAGTCACTGTTACTAACTGGCCCAGTACCCTGCTCTGAACCTTAGTCACTGTTACTAACCAGCCCAGTACCCTGCTCTGAACCTTAGGCACTGTTACTAACCAGCCCAGTACCCTGCTCTGAACCTTAGGCACTGTTACTAACCAGCCCAGTACCCTGCTCTGAACCTTAGTCACTGTTACTAACCAGCCCAGTACCCTGCTCTGAACCTTAGGCACTGTTACTAACCAGCCCAGTACCCTGCTCTGAACCTTAGTCACTGTTACTAACTGGCCCAGTACCCTGCTCTGAACCTTAGTCACTGTTACTAACCGGCCCAGTACCCTGCCCTGAACCTTAGTCACTGTTACTAACCAGCCCAGTACCCTGCTCTTAGTCAATCTTAGGCACTGTTACTAGTACCCTGCTCTGAACCTTAGGCACTGTTACTAACTGGCCCAGTACCCTGCTCTGAACCTTAGTCACTGTTACTAACCGGCCCAGTACCCTGCTCTGAATCTTAGGCACTGTTTAGGCCCACTGTTACTAACTGGCCCAGTACCCTGCTCTGAACCTTAGGCATTGTTACTAACTGAACCTTAGGCAACCTGCCCTGAACCTTAGGCACTGTTACTAACTGGCCCAGTACCCTGCCCTGAACCTTAGGCACTGTTACTAACTGGCCCAGTACCCTGCTCTGAACCTTAGGCACTGTTACTAACTGGCCCAGTACCCAGTACCCTGCTCTGAACCTTAGGCACTGTTACTAACTGGCCCAGTACCCTCCTCTGAACCTTAGGCACTGTTACTAACTGGCCCAGTACCCTGCTCTGAACCTTAGTCACTGTTACTAACTGGCCCAGTACCCTGCTCTGAACCTTAGGCACTGTTACTAACTGGCCCAGTACCCTGCTCTGAACCTTAGTCACTGTTACTAACTGGCCCAGTACCCTGCCCTGAACCTTAGGCACTGTTACTAACTGGCCCAGTACCCTGCCCTGAACCTAGGCACTGGCCCAGTACCCTGCTTACTACCCTGCTCTGTAGGCACTGTTACTAACCAGCCCAGTACCCTGCTCTGAACCTTAGTCACTGTTACTAACCAGCCCAGTACCCTGCTCTGAACCTTAGTCACTGTTACTAACCAGCCCAGTACCCTGCTCTGAACCTTAGTCACTGTTACTAACCAGCCCAGTACCCTGCTCTGAACCTTAGTCACTGTTACTAACCAACCCAGTACCCTGCTCTGAACCTTAGTCACTGTTACTAACCAGCCCAGTACCCTGCTCTGAACCTTAGTCACTGTTACTAACCAGCCCAGTACCCTGCTCTGAACCTTAGTCACTGTTACTAACCAACCCAGTACCCTGCCCTGAACCTTAGTCACTGTTACTAACCAACCCAGTACCCTGCTCTGAACCTTAGTTCTTTCTTTTTCTTTTTGGGGTTTGTGTGTATTGTTTTGTATTGTTAGGTATACTGCACTGTTGTAGCTAGAAACAAGCATTTCGTGTGTATGTGACCAATAACATTTGATTTGATTATTTTTTGTTGTTGATACTGTCCTGACATTGGCCTGGGGATAGGTTTATGACAGTCATAAATACCTATTTCCCCCTTTTTCCTCTCTCTACCCTACTGATACATTTGCAAAACCCTTGGTTAACATAGAGATTCTGGGAACATCAGAAGATGGGGGGAAATGAACTATATTCTGGTAATCCGACCATGTCACGCCCTGGCCATAGAGAGGCTTTTTATTCTCTATTTTGGTTAGGCCAGGGTGTGACTAGGGTGGGCGTTCTGTGTTCTTTTTTCTATGTTTTTGTTCTATGTTTTTGTTCTATGTTTTGTATTTCTTGTTTTGGCCTGGTATGGTTCCCAATCAGAGGCAGCTGTCAATCATTGTCTCTGATTGAGAACCATACTTAGGCAGCCTGTTTTCCCACTATGGGTTGTGGGTAGTTGTTTTCTGTTGTGTGTCTGCACCAGCCAGAACTGTTTTGGTCGTTTGCTTTGTTATTTTTGTTATTTCTGTGTTCATTTAATAAATATGGACACATACCACGCTGCACCTTGGTCCTCTCCTTCCAACAGCCGTTACAGAACTACCCAGCACAACCGGACCACGCAGTGTGGTAACCAGGAGCAGAGGGTTCCGGACTCCTGGATATGGGAGGAGATTTTGGACGGTAAGGGACCCTGGGCACAGGCTTGGGAATATCGCCGCCCCAGGGAAGAGCTGGAGGCAGCCAAAGCCGAGCGGCGGCGATATGAGGAGTTAGCACGGCAGCGCAACAGGGACGAGAGGCAGCCCCAAAAATGTATTGGGGAGGGGGGGGGCACACGGGGAGTGGGGCTAAGTCAGGTAGGAGACCTGAGCCAACTCCCCGTGCTTACCGTGGCGAGAGGTGGACCGAGCAGGCACCGTGTTATGCTGTGAGGAGCACAGTGTCCCCAGTGCGCAGGCATAGCCTGGTGCGCTACATCGCAGCTCCTCGTATCGGCCCGGGCTAGAGTGGGCATTGAGCCAGGAGCAATGAAGCCGGCTCAGCGCATCTGGTCTCCAGTGCGTCTCCTAGGGTTATATGGCATCAGCCCTACGCACGGTGTCCCCAGTTCGCCAGCACAGCCCAGTGCGGTCTGTTCCACCCCGCCGCACTTGCCGGGCTACGGGGTGTATCCAGCCAGGACAGGTTGTGCAGGCTCGGTGCTCGAGACCTCCAGTGCACCTCCATGGTCCGGTCCATCCGGTGCCTCCTCCACGCACCAGGCCTCCTGTGGCAGCCCCACACACCAGGCTGTCTCTTCGTCTCCTCCCTCCAGGTGCTCCCGCCTGTCCGGCGCTGCCAGAGCCTCCCGCCTGTCCGGCGCTGCCAGATCCGCCCTTCACTCTGGACTTTCCCCTTTAGATTCAGGTTTTGCGGCCGGAGCCCGCACCTTTGGGGGGGGGGGGGTACTGTCACGCCCTGGCCATAAAGAGGTTTTTTGTTCTCTATTTTGGTTAGGCCAGGGTGTGACTAGGGTGGGCATTCTATGTTCTTTTTTCTATGTTTTTGTTCTATGTTTTGTATTTCTGGTTTTGGCCTGGTATGGTTCCCAGTCAGAGGCAGCTGTCAATTGTTGTCTCTGATTGAGAACCATACTTAGGCAGCCTGTTTTCCCACTATGGGTTGTGGGTAGTTATTTTCTGTTTAGTGTGTTTTGCACATGACGGAGCTGTTTCTGTTGTTTCTTTTGTTCCTTGTTGTATTTAGTGTTCAGTTTATTAAAATAATGATGAACACTTACCACGCTGCATTTTGGTCCTCACCTTCTTCCACCAACTGTCGTTACAGTCCAATTGAACATATGCGGTGGTACTTAATGAATATGATGTCAGTTCGGTTGTCATCCGAGACATTCTCATCAATGATAAGATGACAAACTCTACAGTGGAAAGTCTACACATCAGAGTTATCGGATTGACATGGAATTGTTGTTAAATTTAAACGTTTGAATATGAAATTATTCAAGATGCGATTAAATGTGATTTTAGCTTCTAAAATGTGAGATTTTGGTTTTCATAAGATAGGGCTCTGCTCAATCAGTGGCCCGTCCCTGTGAAGGGACATGGGCTATAAAACTTTTCAATCACGCCCTCCTCTCCCTTCCTATACAAGCCAACATCAGCGTGAGCTTTGGTTGCGAATGGTATGAACTTTGAACTCTTATTCACTACAGAAGTGATACCTCCTATCCGTTGAGTTAGCAACAGCCGCTGCAAACAAGGGTTAGGAAGGAACAGACAGAGTATCCCGTCTACCACACAAAGACGTTACTACAACGTATCCAATTTACCACCAGAGACATTCTTCAAAGGACAAAGGACTCGGTTGGGCAACACGGCCTTCCATCTACGACCAACCTACCGAAGCGCAGCTCAGAGTAAATATTTATTGCATTTCCCTTTTCCAAATGGGCGGTAATTTAGAATGCAGAAGATACTGTATTTACAATAGCACAGCTTCGCCCTTTGTTCTTCAGTCTTCCCGCTCTTTCACTCAATCCCAGCCCCTTTTCCTTTGTGTAACCAGCTGTCATATCTGTTCCGCCCGCTAGGGACGTCTTCCTTTATGACGTCATTTGTAATCAAGTTATGATTTAATTATGTGTACGTGTAATTCTGTGTGATTAGTTAGGTATTTAGTAAATAAATAATTAAACCCAATTTTGTATTGCTGATTCAAATTGTTAGCCAGGGTTTGTGCAGATAACCAAGAATTTATAACTTTCAGATGAGACTGAATTAAGATTATTAATATTGACTGCTATTGATGTAAAATATTACTAGGTCTTTAAGGGTTTATTTGGAAGAAAACAGCTCTATAAATATTATTTCGTGGTGCCCTGACTCTCTAGTTAATTACATTTACATGATTAGCTCAATCAGGTAATATTAATTACGGAGAAATTATTTTATAGAATAGCATGTCATATCACTTAATCCGGCATAGCCAAAGACACAACAATACATTTTAAATGATTTCAAGTAGTAATTGAACCCAGGTCTGCTCTGTCATGCCACTCACTCTTTAATGCCACTAAAGGTAGCTTTTTAGGGAGCTTTCTGGCACCTCTCGCTGGATGGCTGTTGACATGTCAGTATCCTGCTGTTTGATAATCAGAGGACACCAGGGGTGTTACACGAGGTGGTTTGTGTGTGTGTGTGTGCGTGTGTGTTTGGAAGACTGAGATGTGCTCATGTGGAGAGCAGGGAGACCATTTTTAGTGCTTGGTCCTGTGTGGCTCAGTTTTTAGGAGTGTGGCATAAGCAACACCATGGTTGTGGGTTCAATTCATGGAGACTGGGGAGGTGTGTTCAATTGGTGAGACTGCAATCTACCTGTAACTTGCTTATAATACTTACTCAATATCAGGGACAGGGAGATTCAAACACGTACATACTGTGTCAGAGATTGGTAGGAGAGAGGGGTAAGTTGAGCCATATTTTACATTCAGCATTACTACTTCAATGGAAATATAGTATTATTTCTAACAAAGATATCTAAATAATATTTCAGGGTGCTGTGTATCACTGGAAATAATCAGAATGAGCATAGGGTCAGGGTCCGTTGAGCCGCCTTATGGTAAGTGGGTGATGGTGTCTTGTGACAGTGGGTGATAGTGCTTGTCGGCAGTGTTGGGGAAGCTACTTTGAAAGGATAGTTTACTAAGCTACCAATTACTTCACACTGAAAGAAGTCAAGCTACACTAAAGCTGCCCCTATGAAAAATATAGTTTACCATAAATAAAGGTACTTTGAAAAAGTAGTTAACTACAGTGGGGCAAAAAAGTATTTAGTCAGCCACCAATTGTGCAAGTTCTCCCACTTAACAATATGAGAGAGGCCTGTAATTTTCATCATAGGTACACTTCAACTATGACAGACAAAATGAGAGAAAAATCCAGAAAATCACATTGTAGGATTTTTAATGATTTTATTTGCAAATTATGGTGGAAAATAATTATTTGGTCAATAACAAAAGTTTATCTCAATACTTTGTTATATACCCTTTGTTGGCAATGACAGAGGTCAAATGTTTTCTGTAAGTCTTCACAAAGTTTTCACACATTGTTGCTGTTTTTTTGGCCCATTCCTCCATGCAGATCTCCTCTAGAGCAGTGATGTTTTGGGGCTGTTGCTGGGCAACACGGACTTTCAACTCCCTCCAAAGATTTTCTATGGGGTTGAGATCTGGAGACTGGCTAGGCCACTCCAGGACCTTGAAATGCTTCTTATGAAGCCACTCCTTCGTTGCCCGGGCGGTGTGTTTGGGATCATTGTCATGCTGAAAGACCCAGCCACGTTTCATCTTCAATGCCCTTGCTGATGGAAGGAGGTTTTCACTCAAAATCTCACGATACATGGCCCCATTCCTTCTTTCCTTTACACGGATCAGTTGTCCTGGTCCCTTTGCAGAAAAACAGCCTCAAAGCATGATGTTTCCACCCCCATGCTTCACAGTAGGTATGGTGTTCTTTGGATGCAACTCAGCATTCTTTGTCCTCAAAACATGACGAGTTTAGTTTTTACCAAACAGTTCTATTTTGGTTTCATCTGACCATATGACATTCTCCCAATCTTCTTCTGGATCATCCAAATGCTCTCTAGCAAACTTCAGACGGGCCTGGACATGTACTGTCTTAAGCAGGGGGACACGTCTGGCACTGCAGGATTTGAGTCCCTGGCGGCGTAGTGTGTTACTGATGGTAGGCTTTGTTACTTTGGTCCCAGCTCTCTGCAGGTCATTCACTAGGTCCCCCCGTGTGGTTCTGTTTTTTTTCTCTCACCGTTCTTGTGATCATTTTGACCCCACGGGGTGAGATCTTGCATGGAGCCCCAGATCAAGGGAGATTATCAGTGGTCTTGTATGTCTTCCATTTCCTAATAATTGCTCCCACAGTTGATTTCTTCAAACCAAGCAGCTTACCTATTGCAGATTCAGTCTTCCACACCAAAGACTCCATCCAACCAAGCCATAGACTGTTCACTCTGCTACTGTCCGGCAAATGTTACCAGACCAACAGGCAGCTAGTACCCCAAGCCATAAGACTATTAAATAGGCATAAGAATGCTAAATAGTTCATTAAATGGTTAACTGGACTATCTGCACTGGCCCTATCTTGCACTGACTCTATGTACACTCATAAGACTATATATACACACTACAGTATGCACTGGGACCGTTTCTACTTGTATTTAGCTCATAGGAGTGGACGTGGGCTGCAATAGCCCATCCGTGACAAGGACCGACTAGTTGTTGCTTTCCGAGACACCACTGTTGTACTGCACTGTTATTTGCCTGTTTGTGACCCGCCTGCTTGCACGATTTTTGTCATTTTCTTTCGACCTCTCATCATACCACGCTCAAAGTCGCTTAGGTCACTTGTTCTGCCCATTCTAACGTTCAATTGAACAGTAACTGAATGCCTTGATGCCTGTCTGCCAGTTTTATATAGCAAGTTGTATATGGCAAGTCATGAAAACGTGACTCACTGTTTTTAGGAGAGAACCATTTTTGTTGAACGGGTGTATACACTGCTGCTGCCTTGCTCTCCCTGACCATCTGAGATCTGCTCCATCAATCAGAACTTTTAAAACAGGCCTTAAAACACATTTCTACAGACTCTTATAGTCCTAATCTGAAAAAACCCTTTAGCGCCTAGCCTACAATTACTATTTCCTTGATTATAAATGTTTTTATTGTATTAAAAAAATACATATAATCATTTTCTCCTATATAGAGTTGAGATAACGCTGCAATGAAAAGTGCTATTCAAATTAAATGTATTGTTTTATTATATACACACTCACACACACTACATTGACACGCTCACACAAAACCCACACACATTCACATACACTAAATTTGCACACACACACACACACATGTCGACACCACGCACACATACACACACTCTTTTACACTCATCATTTGCTGCTGCTACTCTGTTCTATATTTTACTATTATTATCATCTATCCTGATGCCAAGTCACTTTACCTTGTCTTCATGTACAAATCTACATCAAAAGCCTCGTACCCCTGCACATTGATCTGGTGCTGGTACTCTCTGTATTCGTCTCCATTCTTGTGTATTTTATTCCTCGTGTTACTATTTCTCTTTTTATAATACGTTAACACTGCATCGTTGGGAAGGGCTCGTAAGCAAGCACTTTGCGATGAAGTCTACACACATTGATTTCACACACACTTTAAACCCACTACGCTCTTTTGAGACCCCTTTTTCAAAGTCCTTTAGACCTCTTCCTCTAGCCATTGTAGGCAAAATAATCACCCTAAGCATGATGGGATTTTAAAATGCTTAATTAACTCAGGAACTACACCTGTGTGGAAGAACCTGCGTTCAATATACTTTGTGTCCCTAATTTACTAATGTTTCCTTTATTTTGGAAGTTACCTGTATGTTAAATACTCATGCACTTGCACATTGGTTGTGTGCAAATAAAGAAGGGGACTGAGCATCGTAGACTAGCCTATATAATTTCTGAAGAGGTATCATTCCAGAATGAGGGGTGCTGTAGCAGTGGCAGTGTCACGGTCGTCCTCTTCATCTGAAGAGGAGAGGCGAAAAGGATCAGAGGACCAATATGCGGCGTGGTAAGTGTCCATGGTAGATCTTTAATAAAGAAAGACTGAACACTATACAAAAGAGTAACAAAAACAATAAACCAAATTCGACCGTAAAGCTACAAAATGAGACCTGTGCTGACACAAGCCACTAACATAGACAATCACCCACAAACAAACAGTGCAACCCAGGCTACCTAAATATGATTCTCAATCAGAGACAACTAATGACACCTGCCTCTGAGAACCATACTAGGCCGAAACATAGAAATGCCCCAAAACATAGAAAAAACAAACATAGACTGCCCACCCAACTCACGCCCTGACCATACTAAATAAATACAAAACAAAGGAAATAGGTCAGAACGTGACAGTACCCCCCCCCCCCCAAAGGTGCGGACTCCGGCCGCAAAACCTTGACCTATAGGGGAGGGTCTGGGTGGGCGTCTGTCCGCGGTGGCGGCTCTGGCGCGGGACGCGGACCCCACTTCGCCATTGTCTTAGTCCGCCTCATTGTCCGCCTCCGTGGCTTCCTAACCATGGCCACTCCTCTCAAATGACAGAGGGGCGGCAGCTGCTCGGGACAGAGGGGCGGCAGCTGCTCGGGACAGAGGGGCAGCTGCTCGGGACAGAGGGGCAGCTGCTCTGGGCAGAGGGGCTCCGGCAGCGGCGCCGGACAGGCGGGAGGCTCCGGCAGCGGCGCCGGACAGGCGGGAGGCTCCGGCAGCGGCGCCGGACAGGCGGGAGGCTCCGGCAGCGGCGCCGGACAGGCGGGAGGCTCCGGCAGCGGCGCCGGACAGGCGGGACCACCTGCAGGGAGGAGACAGAGAGACAGCCTGGTGCGTGTGGCTGCCACAGGAACCACCAGGCTGGGGAGACCTTCAGGAGGCTTGGGGTTAGGAGGCACCTGAAGGACTGGGCTGTGGGGGAGCACTGGAGCTCTGGTGCGCAACCTTGGCACCACTTCCCCAGGCTGGATAACCACTCTAGCCCGGACCCTCCAGAGTGCAGGCACAGGTTGAACCGGGCTGTGGGTAAGCACGGGAGATCTAGTGCTTACTACACGCACCTCTCCCTTAGGCTCCATTCCCACATTCGCCCGGCACGAGCGGAGCGCAGGCAGAGGACGCACTGCACCCTCCCAGCGCCCCGGAGACACAGCACGCAGAGCCGGCAGCAGGATACCCTGGACCAAAACTGCGTACCGGCGACCAGACCCGCTGAGCAGGCACCCTACGCCCTGGCTCGATGCCCGCGCTCGCATGACACTCTCGGGGCTGTCCTATAGCGCACCGGGCTATGGACACGTACTGGCGACACCGTGCGCTTAACCACATAACACGGTGCCTGACCAGTAACGCTCTGCTTATAATAAGCACAAGGAGTGAGCGCAGGTCTGGCTTAGCTCCACCCCTCGTGTGCCCCCCCCCCAAAAAAATGTTTGGGGCTGTCTCTCGTACCTGTCGCACTGCCGTGCTGCCTCCTCATATCGCCGCCGCTCAGCTTTCGCTGCCTCCAGCTCTGCTTTGGGGCGGCGATATTCCCCAGCCTGTGCCCAGGGTCCCTCTCCGTTCAGTATCTCCTCCCATGTCCAGGAGTCCTGTGATACCGGCCGCTGTTGTTGCTGCTGCTGCTGCTGTCGTCGCTGTTTTTTACCACGCCGCTTGGTCCTTGGTTGGTGGGTGATTCTGTCACGGTCATCCTCCTCTTCATCTGAAGAGGAGAGGCAAAAAGGATCAGAGGACCAATATGCGGCGTGGTAAGTGTCCATGGTAGATCTTTAATAAAGAAAGACTGAACACTATACAAAAGAGTAACAAAAACAATAAACCAAATTCGACCGTGAAGCTACAAAATGAGACCTGTGCTGACACAAGCCACTAACATAGACAATCACCCACAAACAAACAGTGCAACCCAGGCTACCTAAGTATGATTCTCAATCAGAGACAACTAATGACACCTGCCTCTGATTGAGAACCATACTAGGCCGAAACATAGAAATGCCCCAAAACATAGAAAAACAAACATAGACTGCCCACCCAAACTCACGCCCTGCCCATACTAAATAAATACAAAACAAAGGAAATAGGTCAGAACGTGACAGGCAGGTAGCCTAGTGGTTAGAGTGTTGGGTCAGTAACCGAAAGGTTGGTGGATGGAATCCCTGAGCTGACAAGGTAAAAATCTGTCATTCTGCCCCTGAATAAGGCAGTTAACCCACTGTTTCTAAACTGTCATGGTAAAAAATAATTTGTTCTTAACTGATTTTTCCTAGTTAAACGATGGTAAAATGTAGCTCTGCTGGTGTTGCTATTCTGTCTGTCCTGGGCTCAGGAAGAGAGTGGAGGGGTTAGAGAATGACACCACTCATCAGGGTGAGAGGTTCAGATTAACAGCCTTAGACTATGACACACAAACTGGTTGAAATAAAACCTGGTAATTGAGCATTATTGATTTAAAAGCCACCAAGGGCCAAGGCTGTGGTTAGAATTCCCACATGGACCATATACACATTTACTTAAAATATATATGAAGTTACCATACAGTATCTAAATGGCATGGTTTGTGTCTGGAGTGTTTCTGCACCTCACTCCCCACACCATTGAGATCTGCACCACACCTCCCTTTTGCTCCTGTGTTGTAGTTCATCCATCAGAACAGCAGGTGTCAGTATACACCCTGTAATGTGACAATTAATCATGAGTTTCTGTTATGCTGTAGCAATCATTACACGTCTCAGAGTAATACTGCTGCAGGTAGCCTAGCGGTTAGAGCATTGGGGCAGTAACCGCAAGGTTGCTTGTTTGATCTACCTCAGCCGACAAGGTGAAAAATCTGTAAATGTGCCCTTGAGCAAGGCACTTAACCCTAATTTGCACCAGGGGTGTTGTACTATGTCTGACGCTGTAAAAGCAACACATTTCACTGCACCTATCTGGTATATGTGACATTTTTAACGTTTTTTTTTAAAGCATCTCAGAGTAAGACTGCTGATCTAGGATCGGGTCCTTTCCGTCCATTTACTGTTATTCATTATGATCTAAAAGACAATACTGGTCCAAGATGAACACTCTGAGACACCATAAATACAGGCCCTGAAATTGGATTCCATAAAGAACAGCCTGACAGATGCTCTGTCTTTGATTCATTATTCATTCTGATGAATCCAGAGCTATGAGAACAATAAATGCTATGAAAATGGGACATGAGCTTGTTTACCATTCCCTTTCTGAGGACACTATCTAGCTAATTACAAAATGATGTGAGGAGATTCACATTTCCCCCACAGCTCTGACTAATCAAGACAGGAGTTTTTGTTGTTAAACATAGCTACAGTGACTTTTCCCTCATTTTGTTACATTACAGCCTTATTCTAAAAATGATTAAATATTTTTTACCCCTTAGCAATCTACACACAATACCCCATAATGACAAAGAGGAAACTGTTTTCTAGACATTTTTGCAAATTTATTACAAATGAAAACCAGAAATACCTTATTTACATAATTATTCAGAGCCTTTGCTATGAGATTCGAAATTGAGCTCAAGTTTCCATTAATCATCCATGAGATGTTTCTACAACTTGATTGGAGTCCACCTGTGGTAAATTCAATTGATTGGACATGATATGGAAAGGCACACACCTATCTGAGGTCCCACAGTTGACAGTGCATGTCAGAGCAAAAACCAAGCCATGAGGTCGAAGGAATTGTCCATAGCATGCTGAGACAGGATTGTGTCGAGGCACATATCGGGGGAAGGGTACTAAAAATGTCTGCAGCATTGAAGGTCCCCAAGAACAGTGGCCTCCATCATTCTTAAATGGAAGAAGACCATGAGAAACAAGATTTTCTTGTCTGATGAAACCAAGATTGAACTCTTTGGCCTGAATGCCAAGTGTCAGGTCTGGAGGAAACCTGGCAACATCCCTACGGTGAAGTATGGTGGTGGTAGCATCATGCTGTGGGGAGGTGTTCAGCGTCAGGGACTGGGAGACAAATCAGGATGAAGGCAAAGATGAACGGAGCAAAGTCCAGAGAGATCCTTAATGAAAACCTGCTCCAGAGCACTCAGGACCTCAGACTGGGGCAAAGGTTCACCTTCCAACAGGACAACAACCCAGCCAAGACAACACAAGAGTGGCTTCGGGACAAGTCTCTGAATGTCCTTGAGTGGCCCAGCCAGAGCCAGAACTTGAACCCGATCGAACATCTCTTTAGAGACCTGAAAATAGCTGTGCAGCAACTCTCCCCATCTAACCTGACAGAGCTTGAGAGGATCTGCAGAGAAGAATGGGAGAAACTCCCCAAATACAGGTGTGCCATGCTTATAGCGTCATACCCAAGATGACTCGAGTGTCACGTTCTGACCTTAGTTCTTTTGTTATGTCTTTGTTTTAGTATGGTCAGGGCGTGAGTTGGGTGGGTTGTCTATGTTTGTTTTTCTATGAGTTGGTATTTCTGTGTTTGGCCTGGTATGGTTCTCAGTCAGAGGCAGCTGTCAATTGTTGTCCCTGATTGAGAACCATACTTAGGCAGCCTGTTTTCACCCTTGATTTGTGGGTGATTATTTTTCGTTTCAGTGTTTGCACCATTCGGGACTGTTTCGGTTTTCATTTTGTTTCTCTTGTTCTTTTGTATTCTGTATTAATTCTCATTAAATTACATTATGGATACATACCACGCTGCATTTTGGTCCTTCGATCCTTCCTACTTCTCCTCCTCGGAAGAGGAAGAAGAAGACCGTTACAGAATCACTCACCATAACCGGACCAAGCAGCGTGGTACCCAGGAGCAGCGGGTTCAAGACTCCTGGACTTGGGAGGAGATCTTGGATGGCAAGGGACCCTGGGTACAGTCGGGAGAATATCACCGCCACAAGGCAGAGCTGGAGGCAGCGAAGGCAGAGCTGCAGGCAGCGAAAGCCGAGAGGCGGCATTATGAGGAGCTTGCATGGCAGCTCGGCTGGGATGAGAGGCAGCCCCAAAAATGTCTTGGGGGGGCACACGGGGAGTGTGGTTAAGTCAGGTAGGAGCCAACTCCCCGTGCTTTTAACTCTAATTTGCTGTGGAGAGAGGTGGACCGGGCAGGCACCGTGTTATGCCGTGAGGCGCACGGTGTCCCCGGTGCGCAGGCATAGCCCGGTGCAATACATAGCAGCGCCTCGTATCGGCCGGGCTAGAGTGGGCATCGAGCCAGGTGCCATTAAGCCGGCTCAGCGCATCTGGTCTCCAGTGTATCTCCTCGGGCCGGGGTACATGACACCAGCTCTACGCATGGTGTCCCCGGTTCGCCAGCACAGCCCAGTGCGGTCTATTCCACCTCGCCGCACTGGCCTGGCTACGGGGAGCATCCAGCCAGGTAGGGTTGTGCAGGCTCGGTGCTTGAGACCTCCAGTGCGCCTCCATGGTCCGGTCTATCCGGTGCCTCCTCCACACACCAGGCCTCCGGTGGCAGCCCCCTGCACCAGGCTGTCTCTCCGTCTCCTCCCTACAGGTGCTTCCGCCTGCTCAGCGCTGTCAGAGTCTCCCGTCTGTCCTGAGTCGCCGGAGTCTCCCGTCTGTCCTGAGCTGCCGGAGTCTCCCGTCTGTCCTGAGCCGGCGGAGTCTCCCGTCTGTCCTGAGCTGCCGGAGTCTCCCGTCTGTCCTGAGCTGCCGGAGTCTCCCGTCTGTCCTGAGCTGCCGGAGTCGCCCATCTGTCCTGAGCTGCCGGAGTCGCCTGTCTGTCCTGAGCTGCCGGAGTCGCCCGTCTGTCCTGAGCTGCCGGAGTCTCCCGTCTGTCCTGAGCTGCCGGAGTCTCCCGTCTGTCCTGAGCTGCCGGAGTCGCCCGTCTGTCCTGAGCTGCCGGAGTCGCCCGTCTGTCCTGAGCTGCCGGAGCCGCCCGTGACTCCGGTGCTGCCGGAACCGTCCGTTACTCCGGTGCTGCCGGAATCGCCCTTCACTCCGGAGCTGCCCGGAGTCTCCTGCTTGTCCGGTGCTGCCGGAATCTCCCGTCCATTCGGGACCCGTTGCTAGGGTCTCCAGTCCGAGGTCGACAGCGAGGGTCGCCGCTCTAAATAGGCCACGGAGGCAGGTAAAGAGGCGGGCAAAGACTATGGTGGAGTGGGGTCCATGTCCCCCGCTAGAGCCGCCTCCGCGGACAGACACCCACCCAGACTCTCCCCTATAGGTTCAGGTTTTGCGGCCGGGTTGTCTATGTTTGTTTTTCTATGAGTTGGTATTTCTGTGTTTGGCCTGGTATGGTTCTCAATCAGAGGCAGCTGTCAATCGTTGTCCCTGATTGAGAACCATACTTAGGCAGCCAAAGGTGCCAAAGGTGCTTCAACAAAGTTCTGATTAAAGGGTCTGAATAATTATGCAAATGTCATATTTCAGTTTTATTTTTTAATTTAAAAGAAATTGTAAACATTTCTGAAAAACTGTTTTTGCTTTGTCATTATGGGTTATTGTGTGTAGATTAATGAGGGGGAAAAAAACAATTTCATACATTTTAGAATAAGGCTGTAACAACAAAATGTGGAAAAAATCAAGGGGTCTGAATACTTCCCGAAGACACTATATGTCTGAATGTAGTTTTCCGGCGTTTGAAACAAAAACGTATTTATAAGCAAAATATATCAGTTTTTCCCCTGAAGTCCATGATTCTATAGTGTGGTTTGTTTTGTCTTAGGGGACTTGGTAGCCACAGGCAGCTTAAGAGTTTTTATGATCATTCATATAGACACATTGAACATTGAGTTGTGTATTTGACACAGCAGTTGACATGGTACTGATAGTCTACAATGTGGTGAGTATCTATGGATGGACAATCCAAGTGCAGTTGATGTCCTTGCATGTCAACCATTTCCACATGAGAAAAGTGACATAGTGTCGTGTGGTGTCTGTACTGAGGACGAGGAAATGAAAGATAAAATACTTGTGTATTACGTTAGGAGTGGGGTGTCATTTCAGATTTGAGGGTGACTCTGAATGGATGAGAGACCATTCAGTATGTTTTAATTGAGTAATCAACAGGAATCAAATCAATCAATCACTGATCTGAGATAGTGTTCTGTGTGTGTGTGTGTGTGTGTGTGTGTGTGTGTGTGTGTGTGTGTGTGTGTGTGTGTGTGTGTGTGTGTGTGTACTATACTTGTGGGGACCAGACCAACTGGGGACATTTTGCCAGTCCCCACAAGGAAAAAGTCTATTTTGAGGGGGATTAAGGTTAGAATTAGTGTTAGGGTTAGAATTAGGGTTAGAGTTAGGGTTATGGTAAGGGTTAAGTTTTAGAGTGAGGTTTTGGGGTTAGGGAAAATAGGACTTTGAATGGGAATCAAATGTGTGTCCCTACCAGGTTAGTGGTGTGTGTTAAATCTGTGTGTGTATGTGTATGTGTGAGTGAGTGCGAGTCTTGAGATGTTGTCTTGGGAGGTGGTTGTTCAAAAGGAAGGAGTACATGTTTTTGCAGTGTGGATGCCTGGGAGAATACAAATACTTTGACTTTAAAAGCCCAATGTCACTCTCTTCTCTCTCCTCTGTCTTTCTGTCTGCGTCCTTCTGACACAGACTCTCTCTGTCAGTCCTTGTTAACGAAGTGCCAATTGACAGAGGCCGTCTCCCAAATGGCCCATAGGACTTTGGTCTAAAGTAATGCTCTATGTAGGGAATAGGGTGACATTTGGGACTCAACCAGGCTCTTTCAATGAATTGTGTGTGTGTGTGTGTGTGTGTGTGTGTGTGTGTGTGTGTGTGTGTGTGTGTGTGTGTGTGTGTGTGTGTGTGTGTGTGTGTCACAGTGGATTTACACTGAATGGGTATTCATGCTGACTGACCACCTCTTATCCTACAATCAATAACATCATCACGGGACTCCATCACTATCACAGGACTGTGGGGTTTGTCCTGCATCAGGCCTAGCTAGCACATTTGGTTCCAGAATGTTGCAGAAAGGTTATATGCAAAATTACCACAGGGCAACCACACTAACCAGGCTTCAAGAAACATGGTTCTTAAAAAGTCAAGCCATAAATGGTAAAAAATAAAGTACAAAATAAATAATAATGAATAAGGTTTTGAAGTGTCTGTCCTATATCTAGGAGATATAAGAAAGCCCAGGAAATATTTAAATATTTTGGGACACATTAAAAAACTACCTCCTTACTACCATTCATGTGTATGGGTTACCTTCAGACAAGTCCCGTGACACTTGTGGGGGTCATAGCAAAACGTGAGAGTCTACCCTTTTCACAGAGTGGTCATATTAGTTTATAGGCCAGACCAGACACTAGAGACATTTTAGTTTTTTGCCCACGCAAAAAAAACATCTCTAGCTTAAACTGATGGATTTTCATAGGGTGCGTCAATAGACTCCTAATGTATTCATAAGATACTATTTCATCCCGCCACAAGAATATAAAATCTAGGGTTGCCAACTAAGCTGGCTGGTCGTTTGTTCGATTGGCACCGTTGCCAGCCAAACCCACTGGTCGTCGGTCCAATTGGCAGGTTGGTTGTTATGCAGGGCATGCTCTGCTGGTGCTGACAGTGATAGCGTTGTCCGTGGTAGGCTTCACTTGTAGTCGACTGCTGGACAATGTTGGGGAGTAGTGAACTACATGTAGTTCAGCTAGTAATTTAACTACATTTTTCATTTGTGTTTTTAATAGGTAATTAATTATTTCTTTGCCATGTAGTTGTGTAGCTAACTACTGGAAATACACTACTTTTTTTGCAGAAATCTGGGTGAAATATGCAATAGTTTCCTTTCTTTTTCAGAATCAGACCTGCCTAAATCTCATTGAAACATAGTTGTCATTTAATAGACTAAATTATACATTCTGTTGACATATGATCCCAAAGTATTTTTGGATGTAGTGAACTACTTTTTTCCAAGGTAAATTTAGTTAATAAAACTATATTTGAATAGGGTGTTTTAGCGTTGCTAGTATTGTTTTACACACACACACACTTTGAGGATGCATGATATTTTTTATTGTGAAACAAACAAGACATAAGAGAAAAAAAAAGACAACTTTAGCGTGCGCAACTATTCACCCCCCCCCCCCCCCCCCCCCCCCCCAAACTCAATACTTTGTAGAGCCACCTTTTGCAGCAATTACAGCTGCAAGTCTCTTGGGGTATGTCTCTAAGCTTGGCACATCTAGCCACTGGGATTTTTGCCCATTATTCAAGGCAAAACTGCTCCAGCTCCTTCAAGTTGGATGGGTTCCGCTGGTGTACAGCATTCTTTAAGTCAAACCACAGATTCTCAATTGGATTTAAATGTTTCCCCTTAAACCACTCGAGTGTTGTTTTAGCAGTATGCTTAGGGTCATTGTCCTGCTGGAAGGTGAACCTCTGTCCCAGTCTCAAATCTCTTGAAGACTGAAACAATTTCCCTGTATTTAGCATCATCCATCATTCCTTCAATTCTGACCAGATTCCCAGTCCCTGCCGATGAAAAACATCCCCACGGCATGACACTGCAACCCCCATGCTTCACTGTGAGGATGGTGTTCTAATGCAACAAAATAGGAAAAATGCCAAAGGTGGTGAATACTTTTGCAAGGCACTGTATTTAGCAAAGATAGGTATACATTTTGTTGTTTTGTTCTGTAAGCCATTTAACAAACTACAACAGACTAACATTGGAATTGGAGTTGATTGCAAGGCAGTACATAAAAGTACATAAAACCATAAATACACAACTTGAAGCAAGCACATATATCGCCATGGAGGACGTTCTGATTGGCCAGTGAGGGACCAAGTTTCGACACAAGCAAACTTGTTTATTCATTAAAACCCCGCCCTTTCGCACCAACACCAGCAAGTGCACTGATAATTGTGAGTCGATGTGTAGGGTTACAAGGCAATTTAGGTAAATATGTACATATGGGTAAGAATAAAGGGACTAGACAACAGTATAGATAATAAACAGCAGCAGCAGCGTATGTGATGAGTCAAAAGAGCAAGTGGAAAAATGGTTCCAATACAGATAGTTAAATAGTTAACCAATAGCTACCCGAATGAACTAGTCAGCAGTCTTATGGCTTGAGGGTAGAAGTTGTTCAGGGTACTGTTGGTTCCAGACTTGTTGCAGATTTGTGTGGTAGCAGAGAGAACAGACTATGACTTGGGTGGCTGGAGTCTGTAACAACTTTTAGGGCCTTCCTCTGACACCGCCTGGTATTGCTGTCCTGGATGGCAGGGAGTACCGCCCCAATTATATATTGGGCCGTACGCACTACCCTCTGTAGTGCATTGTTATCGGATGCCAAACAGTTGCCATATCAAGCGATGATGCAGCCTGCCAATATGCTCACAATGGTGCAGCTGTATAACATGTTTAGGACATGAGGGCCCATGCTGTATCTTTTCAGCCTCCTGAGGGGGAAGAGGCATTTTCATGCCTTCTTCACAACTATGTTGGTGTGTGTGGACCATGATGATTCCTTATGATTCCTTGTCCCGGTGGGAGAGGGCAGTGTGGAGTGCAATAGAGATTGTGTCATCTGTGTGATCTGTTTGGTCAGTATGCAAATTGGAGTGGGTCATGTTAGCCATGACTAGCCTTTCAAAGCATTTCATGGCTACAGATGTGAGTGCTACAAGGCAATAGTAATTTTGACAGGTTACCTTGCCGTTCTTTGGCACAGGAACTATAGTGGTCTCCTTGAAACATGTAGGTATTACAGGCTGGGTCAAGGATAGCTGGAAAATGTTAGTGAAGACACTTGCCAGCTGGTCAGTGCATGCTCTGAGTAAGCGTTCTGGTGATACATCTGGCCCTGCGGCCTTGTGAATGGAAACCTGTTTAAAGGTCTCACTCACATTGGCTCTGGAGATCGAGATCACACAGTCATCTGGAACTGCTGGTGTTCTCATGCGTGGTTGAGTGTTGCTTTTCTCGACGCAAGCATAGAAGGGATTTAGCTCGTCCGGTAGGCTCGAGTCGCTGGGCAGGTAGAGGCTGGGTTCCCTTTGTAATCCGTGATAGTTTGCTTGTAAGCAGTAATCAGGACAATATAGTTATGCCCAGATTTGCCAAATGGAGGGTGAGGGAAAGCTTTGTATGCATTTCTGTGTGTGGAGTAAAGGCGATTTCAAGTTTTTTCACCTGTAGTTGCACAGGTGAAATGCAGGCTGCATTCTGTCCAATATCAATATTTTGACCCAGCCAGTTGGGTTGCGTGAATAACCCAACAATTACCGGACACTAGCAGCGCTACATCTGGATGTGTATTTTCTTGTTTGCTTATGGTCCTATACAGCTCGTTGAGTGTAGTTTTAGTGCCAACATTTGTTTGTGGTCGTAAATAGACAGCTATTAAAAATATAGATGAAAACTCTCTTGGTAAATAATATAGTCTGCAGCTTATCATGAGGTATTCTAATTTGGGCGAGCAAAATATCTAGGCTTCTTCAACATCAGAAATCGCTCACCAGCTGTTGTTAACAATTAGGGACCTCCAGCCATTTCCAGAGCTAGCACACCCCATTCAACTTGTTAATAAACACAATAATATAATCTATGGAATTTGAACAATATAGTATATCTATTAAAGCAGAATCAAACAACATGTATGGTTTTACAAAGTACTTTTGAGATTGAGAAAGGTTATTTACAGAACCTTTCTCCATAAAGGCTCTATAAAGAAACCATTAAAAAGGCCCAGGGTTGTAACCATAGCGGAACTCTTTTTTTGGTGCAATATACTGTAGACTTTTTAGGAAAGGGTTCTTTAAATCACCATACAGGTTGCATTTAGAACTTTATGAACATGGTTCTTTATAGAATAGCATGGTTCTTTACTTTATGAGCATGGTTTATGAGCATACCTTCAAAAAAAGATTCCATATAAGCATCAAAAAGGGTTCTACTATGGTTACAAGCCAAAGAACCCTTATTTGGCACTAAATAGTATTTGTTTTTAGTGTGTACATGACTGGGTTCAGATTCAGAGCAGCGTGCTGTAGGTAAGCCTGATCCCAGATCAGTTTGGGCTGTCTGGCCAACTGTCTTGTCAACTTGCCAAGACAGCCCAAATAGATATGGGACCAGCTACTGTAAGGTCATTCATCCAGGATATCTTCTCCTCTCCTAATGAAGCTGAAAAGGGGAAGCATGTGGGGGAGGGAGGAGAAGTGGAGGACCACAGGGAGTAGGGTCATTAATCCACTTATTTGGAAGACCACTGAAACGGAACGCCAATCGTATTCCTCTCATCAGGATAGATAATTGTCCAGAACCTAGTGACCGACAACAATAAGCACTGTCTGACTGCACCACATAGACAGAGAGAGACCAACGGCACTTAAAGGAGCACTTCACCACTTTTAACCTCATATTCATTATCTCTGGAACCATAACAGTGTTTACAGGTGTTAATTAAAAAATATATATAACAGGGTTTAACAGTGCTAAGACCTGCCTAAACACAATCAATGTACTGTATTATTTTCTTATGGTGGTCTTTATTTAGGTTGATAACAACACAGTAGATGTGTCACCAGACGGCGATACCTCATGTCTAATGGAAGGTTAGAGAAGCCTGGCAGTGCTAAAGGTGCTGTAAATTGTGTCACCATGTCAGTGCCTCTGTGACTCCTTCTCAAGTCTTGATCATTACCTCCTAACCAGGGGAACTGCCATCCATTGATAGATGCCCATGTTGGCCTCATCTCATTTGGACGGTGTGTATGAGTGTGTGTGTGTAAGCTTGCATGAGTGTGTGTGTGTGTGTGTATGTGTGTGCAGTGTGTGTGTGTGGTTGTACAGTGTGTGTATGTGTGTGCTTGTGCAATGTGTGTGTGTGTGTGTGTGTGTGTGTGTGTGTGTGTGTGTGCGTGTGTGTGCGTGTGTGCGTGTGTGCGTGCGTGTGTGCGTGTGTGCGTGTGTGCGTGTGTGTGTGTGTGTGTGTGTGTGTGTGTATGCTTGCATGAATGTGGTGGGTGTGTTAACAAAGGTAGGCCTGCAAATATACTTCATGACTGGAAATTAACACTAAGTAAGCTGTCCTCACTCTCCTCTCAGATAGGGAAAGGGGGAGAGAAAACAGAGACAGTAAAAGGGAGGGAGAAAATAGGGACAAGGAAATAGAGGAAGAAAATAGAGATAAGGAAAGGGAGGGTGAAAGTAGAGACAGGGAAAGGGAGAGAGAGATACAGAGAGAGGGTGATAAAGAGAGAGAGAGCTGAAGGACAGATCAGTAGCGGCGATTACATCGAATAGAAGAATTCAATTTGGGTCGAGGTTTATCATGTGGGTGGGCCACATGACAGCCTTTCTGCCTGTCAGAGATTGGGAGTGGGGGGAGTTAATCATACACTCATGCACACACACATGAACACACACACTTCTTGTTTCTTAGCGTTCAGTGTTCTGAGACAGGTAGTGTACAAGAAAGAGGTCAGGAATGAAGTGGGGGAAGCATTGCCTGAGTCCCAGATCTGTTTGTCCTGTGTTGCTAACACAGAGGTTATCATGTCAGCACAAACAGACACAGGATTTAGGGTCCTACTCTCTATGGCCATGGTCACAGGAGTTGTCTGTCTGTCTGTTGAGGTCAGACCTGGCTACAAATTGTATTTGTTTTCTTTCAAATCCTTAAGCTGCTCTTGATTGAGCTTGCCTAGTGCAATGAAGCCAATGTATGAGTCTCAAATCGAGAGCTTGAGACTATAAGATTATATCTGCAAAAAGATGATTCTGAGATAATAGGTTTTAAAGTTCCAAACCCACAATGGTTTGAATTGTCTACACAACGTAAGGTTGTATTCGGTGCATGTGACAAATAAAATGTCATTTGATTTGATTTGGTGACAGAAACTTTTATTTTGTATACTTTGAATTTAACAACATGAATTGGAGGTATTTAGAGAACCACATAGGTAGATAACATTGAACTTAGGCTATTTCAATGACTACATTTGAACAAAAATGTGATAGAACCTTATAGTCCCAAGCTCTCGAAATGTGCAAACCCCACCCATCCAGCATCCCAAATATTTTAGAGGAAACAAATTCTCCGCCCTATGGCAAAATGTGTAGAATTGCAACAAACTTGTGTTTAAACTGCAACCTTTTCTCTACACTCAATTGGAAAATGTGTAGAATTGCACTAAATCAACTGAAACGAAAAAAAATGTAAGTAAGCTGAGACCCCGACTGAGCAACTGTGGCCAACCTCATGATGATTTCAGATCTTTTGTGGCCCCCACCCCCATTCAAAGTTGCCCATCCGTGCTCTACAACATCCATAGAATACAACCCTACCTCACACAGGAAGCGGCGCAGGTTCTAATCCAGGCACTTGACATCTCCAGTCTGGACAACTGCAACTCGATGTTGGCTGGGCTCTCCTCTTGTGCAATCAAACCCCTGCAACTTATCCAGAACGCCAAAGCCCGCCTGGTGTTCAACCATCCCAAGTTCTCCCATTTCACCCCTCTCCTCCGCACACTCCACTGACTTCCAGTTGAAGCTCGTGTCCACTAAAAGACCATGGTACATGCCTACGGAGCAGCAAGAAGAAGTTCCCCTCCCTACCTTCAGACTATGCTTAAACCCTACACCCCAACCTAAGTACTTTGTTCTGCCACCTCTGGTCTCTTGGCCCTCTCACCCCTGCGGGAGGGCAGCTCTTGCTCAGCCAAGTCAAAGCGTTTCTGTCCTGGCACCTCAGTGCTGCAACCAGCTTCCCCCTAAATCTAGGACAGAAGAGTTCCTGCCCATCTTCCAAAAACATATGAAAACCTACCTCATCAAAGAGTATCTTAAATCCTCCCACAGCACCCCCCTTGCACCCTCTCCTAAAAGTGTCACCGGACGGCGATACCTCAGGTCTAATGGAAGGTTAGAGAAGCCTGGCAGTGCTAAAGGTGCTGTAAATTGTGCCACCATGTCAGTGCCTCTGTGACTCCTTCTCAAGTCTTGATCATTACCTCCTCACCAGGGGAACTGCCATCTATTGATGGATGCCCATGTTGGCCTCATCTCTATCGACTGTGTGTGTGTGGGTGCGTGAGCGTGTGTGTGTGTGTGTGTGTGTGTGTGTGTGTGTGTGTGTGTGTGTGTGTGTGTGTGTGTGTGTGCGTGTGTGTGTGTGTGTGCGTGTGTGTGCGTGTGTGTATGTGTGGTGGATGTGTTAATAAAGGCAACCAGAGAGAGAGAGAGATGCACGAAGGACGGATCAGTAGCGGCGATTACATTGAATAGAATAATTCAATTTGGGCCGAGGTTTATCACACTGGTGGAGCAGCTGTTATGCCTGTCAGAGATTGGGAGTGGGGAGCATTAATCATACACACACTCACTCACTCACGCAAGCATGCATGCACACACGTACACTCTAAAAAATGCTGGGTTAAAAACAACACAATTTGGTTTATTTGTTAACCCAGTGCTGGGTAAATATTGGACAGAACACAAACTGGATTATTTTAACCCAGCCAGTTGGGTTGCATGAATAACCCAACAAGTTTTAGATTTGTTTAGATTTCATTAGGATCCACATTAGCCAACGCCAAAGGCAACAGCTAGTTTTACTGGGGTCCTACACATAATGAAAAATACATTACAGACAAAAGGCTTACACACATTTAAAAGCATGAACATGTAGTGTTTATTTGTGTTTGCATCTATCAGTTACACATACAGTACATGTCAGTACACATGCACAGAAGTGAGGTCACATAGAGAGAATTGTTGTGCCGTGAGGTGTTGGGATTACTGCCCTGTTGGGATTACTGCCCTGTTGCTTTTACTGCCCTGTTGGGATTACTGCCCTGTAGGGATTACTGCCCTGTTGGGATTACTGTCCTGTTGGGATTACTGCCCTGTAGGGATTACTGCCCTGTAGGGATTACTGCCCTGTTGGGATTACTGCCCTTTAGGGATTACCCAGACATGGGTTAATTTAACCATCAGTTATTTTTTACTCTCATGCTGTGTTGACCAAACAGCGAGATCTTTTATTATGTAATCTTTCTAATATTTTCAGGAGGTGGCACAGACAGAGATGGCGCAGACAGAGATGGTAGCCTCACTTCCAGTCCTTAGGAAACTTTGCAGTATTTTGTTTTTTATGTATTATTTTTTACATTGTTAGCCCAGAATATTTTATGTGTTATTACATACAGTCGGGAAGAACTATTGGATATAAGAGAAACGTCAATTTACCAACATTACGACCAGGAATACGACTTTCCCGAAGTGGATCCTTTGTTCGGACCACCACCCAGGACATTGGATCTAATCCCGGAGGCTGACCCAAAACAACGTTGCCACAGGAGAGATAGACGGTCAGACTTTGAAGGCGTGCACACCACCCACAGCTTCCGAGTATATTACCCGCCAATGTCCAGTCTCTAGACAACTAGGTGGACAAAATTAGGGCCTTCCAGAGAAACATTGCCTTCCAGAGAAACATCAGATATTCTAACATTCTCTGTTTTACAGAAACATGGCTCTCTCGGGATATGTTGCTGGAGTCGGTACAGCCACTGGGTTTCTTCATGCGTCGCGCCGACAGAAACAAACATCTCTCTGGTAAGAAGAAATGCGGGGGTGTATGATTAATGACTCATGGTGTAATCCTAACAACATACAGGAACTCAAGTCCTTCTGTTCACCTGACCTAGAATTCCTTACAATCAAATGCCGACCACATTATCTCCCAAGATAATTATTTTTGATTATAGTCACAGCCGTGTATATCCCACCCAAGCAGATACCTCAACGGCCCTCAAGGAACTTCACTGGACTCTATGTAAACTGGAAACCATATACCCTGACGCTGCATTTATTGTAGCTGGGGATTTTAACAAAGCTAATTTGAGAACAAGGCTACCTAAATTCTGCAGTACCCGCGCAGGCAATACACTGGACCACGGCTACTCTAACTTCCGTGATGCATACAAATCCGACCATGACTCTATTTTGCTCCTACCGTCCTACAGGCAGAAACTCAAACAGGATGTACCCATGACTAGAACCATTCAATGCTGGTCTGACCAATTGGAATCCACGCTTCAAGATTGTTTTCATCACGCGGATTGGGAAATGGTCCGGGAAGCCTCAGAGAACAACATCGATTTATATGCTGACTCGGTGAGTGAGTTTATAAGGAAATGCATTGGAGATGTTGTACCCACTGTGACTATTGAAAACTACCCTAACCAGAAACTGTGGACAGATGACGGCATTCGCGCAAAACTGAAAGCGCGAACCACCGCATTCAACCATGGAAATATGTCTGGGAATATGGCAGAATATAAACAGTGTAGTTCTTCCCTCCGCAAGGCAATCAATCAAGTGAAATGTCAATATAGAGACAAAATGGAGTTGCAATTCAATGGCTCAGACACGAGACATATGTGACAGGCAATTACAGACTACAAAAAGAAAACCAGCCACGTCATGGACTCCAAAGTCTTGCTTACAGACAAACTAAACACCTTCTTTTCCCGTTTTGAGGATAATATAGTGCCACCAACACCAAGGCTGCTGGCCCAGATGGCATCCCTAGCTGTGTCCTCAGAGTATGCGCATACCAGCTGGCTGGTGTGTTTACGGACATATTCAATTGCTCCCTATCCCAGTCTGCTGTCCCCATATGCTTCATTGTTTGGGTACAGGAACTACCATTGTTCCTGTACCCAAGAAGGCAAAGATAACTAAACTTTATGACTGTCGCCCCGTATCACTCACTCCTGTCATCTTGAAGTGCTTTGAGAGACTAGTCAAGGATCATATCACCTCCACCTTTCCTGGCACCCTAGACCCACTTCAGTTTGTATACCGCCCCAACAGGTCTGTGGACCTTCACAGTTAGATTACTTGTTCGATATTACAGCACTGTTGGAACTAGAAGCACAAGCATTTCACTACACTCGCATTAACATCTGCTAACCAAGTCTATGTGACCAATATAATTTGATTTGATTTTGATTAGTGGCTATCAGCTAGATCTTATTGGCCACTCGTACGAGTAAATGTCATTCCTGTTATTCATGTTAAAGCTGCAATATTTAACTTTTTAGGTGACCTGCCCAAATTCACATAGAAATGTGAGTTATAGATCTGTCATTCTCATTGAAAGCAAGTTTAAGAAGTTTTAGAAGGGGTCTGAAGAAGATATGTTCTATGTGCTCTATTTCTATGATTCCCGTTCTTAAGTTTTGTTTTTGCGTCTTATACTTTGGGTTTTGTACACTATCTTAAAACAGCTGAAAATACTATATTTTTGGTAATGGAATATATATTTCACAGTGGTTTAAATGGTACAATGGTTCTCTTCACTATACTTGCTTGTTTTGTCACATAAACTGAAATTAGGCAAACTATTCTAATTTTTAGCAACGAGGAAATAGCAGAGCGATTTCTTCATAGTGCAGCTTTATGTTTACATGCTGAAAATTATTATTATTATAATATATTTTTTTACACATTCTTCTATAATATAACAATTATTTATATTACATATTATAGTATGGTATACCACATCATGATATCCTAAAAATCGGATTTACGTAGGCTTTTAGGGAACTCAATGTTCGACATTAACATGCCTTAACAAAATCAAATCAAATTTTATTTGTCACATGTTTTGTAGACAAAAGGTGTAGACTAACAGTGAAATGCTTACTTACGGGTCCTTTTCCAACAATGCAGCATTAAAGAGCGACTGCCTTTAAAATTCAACAAATCCCTTTGAAAACAGCCTATGTGGCATCGATATGAGTCAGAAACAGTTATTCTAGTGTCACAATTGACTACAAAGTGTACATTTTGGTCAAAAAGTCAGTTTTGTCTGAAACAGACTTTGGAACATCCGTGCATCACAACGGATAAATGAAGGTTGGGTTGCCCACTAACATGAGGTGAAGAGCTGTGGTGATCGATTTCTATCCAATAGCATAGACAGTGAGTCAGACCTACCCAGCAACTCCGACACATTGCAAATTGTTTTACTTGAGAAATACTGCACCAAACACCTTATTTAGATGTAAAATTACACAACTAAAATATCCTCTGTAAAAACGTCAAAATTAACGAAAATATCCTTAGGTTAAAAAATGAGATTGACATTCTCTAAAGCACAGACTCTGAAATATAATTTGGCTTCACGTGTGAAACTCTATTCAGCAGAAGCGTTACATTTTTAAACATGTAATCGCAAAATCTCCTCAGGTGGCCTCTTTAACCTTGACACTAGGTGAACTAAATGTTCTAAATCTGTTCCTGCCAGGAAGGTCACATACTAATGATAATAAGATCCCTTAGCAACTGTTAATTTCTATTTATTTATTAGAAATTTTGCAAGATGAAATCTCTCGAGATGCACAATCTTGTTTTCAAGGGTGTTCAAATGAAAATAAAACATTTATTGTAAATCCATTAAAAACAGCATGATGTTTTTAGAACTTGTTTCTAAGAATCTGAAATATTTTGAAAAATAATGACTGAACACCGGGTAAGTTATTTCTGGGTATTTTCAGCTGTTCTATGTGGATTATGTGTAATTATTCAATGTCTAGTTTAGGCACCTTTTTGATAGACCTGTTTTATCATGGGAAAATACAAGAAAATACAGAAAGACTTGACTTATTCACCACGAACAGAGATGAGCATTTACCTAGCTATTTGTTTACCACTATATCACTGACATTTCTGCTGTCTATCAATGTTCCCTCTCTTCCCCATAACACTCCTTTGCCTCCCTCTGTTATTCACTACCATGTTAAATCTCCTTTCCGCTTCAACTGTCACCTTGAACAGCAGAACTGTGGTTGAGGTTGTTTGATTATACAGTATTGTAAGTAGTAGGAAACATAAAGAAACTAGATTCTCTCTTCAGGCCAGATGTTGTGGATGACGACCCTCCTGGCTCCGCCCACCGGCATCCTATTAAGGAAAACAAACAAACAAAGAGAAAGAATTCGGTAGACCGAGTGGAAGGGTCGTCACACTATGAAATGAGATCTTTTTGTTTCCTCCTGCTGAGAATCTCTAGCAGCATAATTATACCAAAACATCCACACACACACTACAAAAATGTAGTGACATCAGTAGATGTACACTATATGACCAAAAGTATGTGGACACTTGCACGTCGAACATCTTGTTCCAAAATCATGGGCATTAATATGGAGTTGGGCCCCCCTTCGCTGCTATAACAGCCTCCACTCTTCTGGGAAGGCTTTCCACTAGATGTTGGAACATTGCTGCGGGGACTTGCTTCCACTCAGCCACAAGAGCATTAGTGAGGTTACGCACTGATTTTAAGCGATTAGGCCAGGCTTGCAGTCAGTGTTCCAATTCATCCAAAGGTGTTGGATGGGGTTGAGGTCAGGGCTCTGTGCAGGCCAGTCAAGTTCTTCCACACCAATCTCGAAAAACCATTTCTGCATGGACCTCGCTTTGTGCACTGGGGCATCTGGCATCTGCCAAACCCAGATTTGTGTCTGCAGGACGGTGAAGTGTGATCCATCACTCCAGATAACATGTTTCCACTGCTCCAGAGTCCAATGTCTCCGAGCTTTACACCACTCCAGCCGATGCTCAGGCTAGTGTGCGGCTGCTCGGCCCCCGAAACCCATTTCATGAAGCTCCCGACAAACAGTTATTGTGCTGACGTTGCTTCCAGAGACAGTTTGGAACTCGGTAGTGAGTGTTGCAACCAAGGACAGACGATTTTTACACTCTACACGCTTCAGCACATGGCAGTCCTGTTCTGTGAGCTTGTGTGGCCTACCACTTCATGGCTAAGCAATTGATGCTCCTAGAAGCTTCCACTTCACAATAACAGCACTTACAGTTGATCGGGGCAGCCGTCACTGAGCTCTTCAGTAAGGCCATTCTACTGCCAATTTTTGTCTAGGACAATTAGAGCATGGCTGTGTGATTGATTATATACACCTGTCAGCAATGGGTGTGGCTGAAATATCTGAATCCACTAATTTGAAGGGGTGTCCATATACTTTTGTATATATAGTGTATGTTTATCAATCTAACACACTGTATGGCGGAAGTTATGATGATACTATTGTACTATTATACAATAACAAAGAGAGAAACCTGTCGGGAGGAAGTGGGCAGAGACAGGATGTGATCGGAAGCAGGAGCAGAATCATAGCCACTAGCTCTGAGAGCTGAGGCCTGAATGAATCTGATAAATGACAGGGCTAGACAGGGTCTCCATGACATCCGGCAATCAATGCTCCCCTGACCCCTTTAAACATCAGGAGTAAACGCACGCACACACACACACACACACACACACACACACACACACACACACACACACACACACACACACACACACACACACACACACACACACACACACACACACACACACACACACACACACACACATTCTTCTCCACGTTTGTCCTCCTGAGAGGATCGATAGCACCACTACCAGACTGGCCTGTGGACAGGGACAGCAGTCATAGTCATTAGTTTTCTTGTCTTTAATAATCAGGTCCAACAGATCAATACGGTAATAGGTGTCGGTCATGCTGTCATGGTGATGTTGATGGCGAGCACACAATCTGGGGTGTGAGTGTGACACATTTCAGAGCATCAACTCTTTTTATTTCTCTCTCTCTCTCTCTCTCTCAATAGATATATACTCTATATATATCTTCTCTTCTCTCTCTCTCTCTCTCTATGTATATATATATACAGTGGGGAGAACAAGTATTTGATACACTGCCGATTTTGCAGGTTTTCCTACTTACAAAGCATGTAGAGGTCTGTAATTTGTATCATTGCTACACTTCAACTGTGAGAGACAGAATCTAAAACAAAAATCCAGAAATTCACATTGTATGATTTTTAAGTAATTAATTTGCATTTTATTGCATGACATAAGTATTTGATCACCTACCAACCAGTAAGAATTCCGGCTCTCACAGACCTGTTTGTTTTTCTCTCACAGTTGAAGTGTAGCTATGATAAAAATTACAGACCTCTACATGCTTTGTAAGTAGGGAAACCTTCAAAATCGGCAGTGTATCCCCACTGTATATATATATATATATATCTTCTCTCTCTCTCTCTCTCTCTCTCTCTCTCTCTCGCTCTCTCTCGCTCTCTCTCGCTCCCTCTCTCTCCATATATATATATATATATATATATATATATATATATATATATATATATATATATATATATATATATATATATATATACAGTTGAAGTCGGAAGTTTACATACACCTTAGCCAAATATATTTTAACTCAGTTTTCCACAATTCCTGACATTTAATCATGGTAAAAATTCCCTGTTTTAGGTCAGTTAGGATCACCACTTTATTTATACAGCAGAACAATTAAAACTCATTTTTCAACCACTCCACAAATTTCTTGTTAACAAACTATAGTTTTGGCAAGTCGGATAGGACATCTACTTTGTGCATGACACAAGTAATATTTCCAACAATTGTTTACAGACAGATGATTTCACTTATAAATAATTCACTGTATCACAATTCCAGTGGGTCAGAAGTTTACATACACTAAGTTGACTGTGCCTTTAAACAGCTTGGACAATTCTAGAAAATTGTCATGGCTTTAGAAACTTCTGATAGGCTAATTGACATAATTAGAGCCAATTCGAGGTGTACCTGTGGATGTATTTCAAGGCCTACCTTCCAACTCAGTGCCTCTTCGCTTGACAACATGGGAAAATTAAAAGAAATCAGGACCAAGACATCAGAAAAAAATGTAGACCTCCATAAGTCTGGTTCATCCTTGGGAGCAATTTACAAACGCCTGAAGGTACCAAGTTCATCTGTACAAACAATAGCACGCAAGTAGAAACACCATGGGACCACACAGCTGTCATACCGCTCAGGAAGGAGACTATTTAATCAATTTTAGAATAAGGCTGTAACCTACCAAAATGTGGAAAAAGGCAAGGGTCTGAATACTGTGTGCATGTATATATCATTTTTTGGTATTTGTTTCTCTGCAATACTACTAGCCACCTAGCATTTTTATGAAGTTGGCTTTAGCTAGCACAGATAAGATCCAAATCTTCCAACCTCTTAACTCGCTACCAAAAAGCCATTTCAGGCTATCAATTAAGGTACAATAGCTAGCTTGTCTAACTATCTTAGCTGACATGCCTTCTGGAAAGGTTGGTATCAGTGGCAGTCAGTGCCGTTTTTCATGAGCATGGCCTTATTTCTATTACAGCATATTAGATCATTCTTATTCATATTCCATTCACCCAGCTCAATGTTACAGCGATGGGTTTCAGCTACTACATGATACTTGAGTTTTCCCTTTACTCATCATGAGGTCGCTACAACCTAGCCTATGAATTAAAGGAGATGATTGTGGACTACAGGAAAAGAGGACTGAGCACGCCTCCATGCTCATCGATGGCGCTGTAGTGGCGCAGGTTGAGAGCTTCATGTTCCTTGATGTCCACATTACCAAAAAACTAACATGGTCCAAGCACACCAAGACAGTCGTGAAGCGGGCACGACAAAAATGATTCCCCCTCGGGAGATTGAAAAGATTTGACATGGGTCCTCAGGTCCTCAAAAGGTTCTACAGCTGCACCATTGAGAGCATCACTGCCTGGTATGGCAACTGCTCGGCCTCTGACCGCAAGGCACTACAGAGGGTAGTGTGTACGGCCCAGTACATCACTGGGGCCAAGCTTCCTGCCATCCAGGACCTCTATACCAGGCGGTGTCAGAGGAAGGCCCTAAAAATTGTCAGACTACAGCCACCCTAGTCATAGACTGTTTTTTTCTGCTACCACATAGCAAGCGGAACCGGAGAGCCAAGTCTAGGTCCAAGAGGCTTCTAAACAGCTTCTAACCCCCAAGCCATAAGACTCCTGAATAGCTAATCAAATGGCCACCCAGACTATTTGCATTGCTCCCCCCTCTTTTACACCGCTGTGTTGTTATCATCTATGCATAGTCACTTTAATAACTCTACCTACATGTACATATTAACTCAACTAACCTGTGTCCCTGCACATTGAATCTGTACCGGTACCCCTCTGTACATAGTCTCGCTATTGTTATTTTAATGCTGCTCTTTAATTACTTGTTACTTTTATTTCTTATTCATATATATTTTAAACTGCATTGTTGGTTAGGAGCATGTAAGAAAGCATTTCATTGTATTTGGCACATGTGACAATTTTATTTTATTTGAAACACAGTTAACATTCATAGCAGCCATGTTGTATTCCTTCTCTTATCTATGCGCTCTCCTCCTTTCATCTCTTCCCTTCACTTGTGGACTTCAATGCACAACACATCAGCCCTTGTGACCAGGCAAAGAAACCTTTCCAAGCCAAACCACTGCACACAGCCTACATCGTTGTCACCATATTAGCTAAAGTAACATCATAGTCAGCATAGCTACTAGAGTTAGAAAACCTGCTACAATCATGCAGTAACATTGCAGTGTACAGTCAGTAAGCCGTTACACCGGCAAGCCCCGGTGACAATAAATTAGTAATACCAAAATCTTACCTTGACTTGAAAGAGTTCAAATGTTGTTGGATAGACCTAGCCATCTAGTTAACATAGCATCCCTCTGTTTGAGCAGGGTGTTTCAGTAGGCTAAACTAGCTAGCTAAGTAAGTCAGAGAAAAAAATGATCTCTTGCTTCTCCTTCATTTTGGAAGATGTTAATTTGTTCAAAACTGTTCAACAATTGCCTTTCTCTTTGAGTCAACTACTCACCATATGTTATACTAGCTAGCTGTAACCTTATGCTTTCAGTACTAGATTAATTCTCTGATCCTTTGATTAGGTGGACAACATGTCAGTTCATGTTGCAAGAATTCTGATAGGCTGGAGGACGTCCTCCGGAAGTTGTCATAATTACTGTGTAAGTCTATGGAAGGGGGTGAGAACAATGAGCCTCCCAGGGTTTTATATTGAAGTCACTGTACCCAGAGGAGGATGGAAGCTGGCTGTCCTCTGGGTACACCATGGTGCTACCCTACAGAGTGCAGTTGAAGCTACTGTAAACCTTCTTTGCAAGATAGTGTGTTTTAATCAATTATTTGATGTGATTATATTTAGTATAGTTTTATTTAAAAAGTCTAACTTTTTAAATGTTTAAAATGTTAATGTTTATGAAATTCACTGAGGATAGTCCTCCCCTTCCTCCTCTGAGGAGCCTCCACTGGTTGGTAAACTTTTAGAAAAGCAAGCAATAGATACATGTTCTGAATAAGACTCACATTCTTTCCAATTTTTACCCAGATTTAAGCAGAGATGCAGAGAAGCATATTTGCTTTCTTTAAAAAACAGCTCAAGGTGTATGCTTAAATACATGTTTTTTTTTACATAGAATTAACCATAGTGATTATGGCTCTACATTGTAGGAAAAAGCTGTTTTGGCTGTTTGAAAATGCAAAATTCTCCAACTTCCAGATGGGGTGCCTAGTCCCCCTCCGGACCATCAACTCATCCTTATAGTTGCTTCTGACTGTCTGGTCTATTTTCTGTCCTGCTGTCATTCTTGGACAGTGATGTAAAAATGATGAGTCATCATATGAAATAGTCAGATGGCCATTCATATTGCAAATTGTTGGCAGCCATGCTGTCAATGTGATAACTACCAGTGCATGAATTAATTAGACTTCAGTGCATGAATTATGAATTAGGTGCTGTGATTTGGATTAGAAAATGTACAAACAAAAATGATGCCTGGGTATAGATTGCTCATTCAGCTAGTTGACTCTCTTTGTAAGATTCAAAGGGTTCTCTTGTGGGGACAGCCCCCTTTAAGGTTGTCGATAGCACTTTAACAGTGTAGACTTTTCCTGTGTCAATTCACCTTCATCCCTGTTCATTATCCTACCCTGAACAGTATTGGTTTTGTTAGTCCTGTTGTTCACGATCCTACCCTGCACAGTATTAGTCTTGTAAGCCCTATTGTTCACAATCCTACCCTGAACAGTAGTGGTCTTGTTAGCCCTGTTGTTCACGATCCTACCCTGAACACTAGTGGTCTTGTTAGCCCTGTTGTTCACGATCCTACCCTGAACACTAGTGGTCTTGTTAGCCCTGTTGTTCACGATCCTACCCTGAACACTAGTGGTCTTGTTAGCCCCGTTGTTCATGATTCTACCCTGAACACCAGTGGTCTTATTAGCCAGGTTGTTCATGATTCTACCCTGAACAGTAGTGGTCTTATTAGCCCTGTTGTTCATGAGCCTACCCTTAACAGTAAGTGGTCTTATTAGCCCTGTTGTTCATGAGCCTACCCTGAACAGTAAGTGGTCTTATTAGCCCTGTTGTTCATGAGCCTACCCTGAACAGTAGTGGTCTTGTTAGCCCTGTTCATGAAAGTGTGTGTGTGTCTCAAAGTCTTGAAACTAGTGTTCCATTTGATGTGTGTGTGTGCATGTTTGACCTATGCGTGTGCATGCAGAGCGCCACAGAGTGCCTGGATGTGTGTGAATGAAGCTCCCAGCTGTTTATCATCACTCTGTGAGAAGTGTGTGATGATCCAAATGAGCAGGAGAAAAACACCACACACTCTGGCGGAGGTTGCTTCTCTCCGTCTTCTCCTTCTGTATGTGTGTGATTGTGTGCCTGTGTTAGTGTGTGTCTCCCTCTGTCTTCTCAGTTCTCACCTCCCCTCTCATATAGGTCTCATATATTTAAATAAAATACTAGGCCCAACAAGATTCCTCATACATTATTTGGAAGCAGTGCTTTCTTTTAATCATGCCAGTTGAGACCAGGGATGTGTATAATCATGTGCAGATGTACATATATAATTATAGATAAACTTATGAATGTCTATGGTTGACACAAACATACACCAGAGTAAATGAAGCGTTTCTTATGAAAACGTTATCCATTTTCAGAAATGTTATATTAGCTTTTATTATTTAAATAAGTTCTTTATGAAAGCGATTTTTATTTTATTTTAAATTAATTATTTTTTTGCAAAACGCTATATATCCACCTCCCTCTCAGAGAAATAAGTATTACTGCTAGGAATTACTGTCAAATGTAACAAATAACTACATAAAAAAAAAGAATTATACAAATGTAAAAATAAAATAAAAACAGTAATATAAGATCTCTATGTAAAACATTTAGATTGACATTTTAGTCATTTAGCATATGCCCTTATCAAATGCGACTTACAGTTAGTGCATTCATCTTAAGATACGTGGTTCTCACCTAGCTATCAGTCAAATTAACAGTGTATGAACTTTCCATTCTAGCTAAACAATGAAAATCTAGCGTTTTGCAAAGAAAATGAATACACAACTAAAATCTATAAATTAAAAAAAGAATCTGAAAACAGTAATATTTTACACACAAATGAAGTTACCTATAACCAATCATTATGTAAAAAAAAATGGGATATAACATTTTGGAAATAAACTCTTGAAATAGGATAGCACATATATCCTTAAAATGTACGTATGCTGATAATCAGTGATTGACAGGTTAATCACTATTTACATTAAGGCAGCTCAAGCTGATCCTGTGGAATGATTAGTGAGAGTAGCCTAAAGGACCACACACACACACACACACACACCAATCTGAGGGATTATTTGCTATCTGCCTCAACACATATTTGTTCCAATATCTATGGTAGCATACCACCTAAAATTAATTCTGTGATATGGTAGGGTAGATATTGAATAGGGGAAGGCCTCTTTCCATGAGTGAGGAAGAAGTGGAGGAGGAGGAGGATAAAATGGAAATGCTTATAAATCCCTCCAATTAGTCAAGCATCAGGGATCTGGCGGACAGGCTTTACAATACTTTAAAGAGCAATGATTCTCTCTCTCTCTCTGTGTTCATAGGCTTTGCTGTGCATTCTGCAGTATAATCACCATGGGCCTCCCTCAATGAATTAAAGAGCAAACTATCAATGGATCTGATTTCTGATTACGTTCAGTAAGAGGATCAGGGCCTGTGTGTGTGCACGTGTGTTTGTCTTTGAGTGTGTGAGGGACAGAGAACGGTAGCGATGGACGAGAAAGAGACTTGATTTTTATTAACAAAATACCTTTATTGGCACCAATAATGACATAATTAAAAGCACAAACTTCATTTCAATTCAAACAACCAATAAAGTTCAAAAGAAGCTCCCCTCATAGTCCACTGTACAACATGCTCCAGTGTCAGCTGAGCCCACGCCATGCCGTACACCCCACCCCCTGAATCTCATGTTCTCCGGTCTTCCACATTGACATTTTTGCCTGCTCCAACAGGTAATTTACTGTGCAGTCCCTTCGCCTGTTGGCTAGGCTATACCTAGGCCCTCCAATACATAGATCAGTAGAGGCTCCTCAGAGGAGGAAGGGGAGGACCATCTTCAGTGAAATTTCATAAAAATAGTGAAACATTAAAGGTTAGACTGACGAGTTTCAGAAGAAAGTGCTTTGTTTCTGGCCATTTTGAGCCTGTAATCAAACCCACAAATGCTGATGGTCCAGATACTCAACTAGTCTAAAGAAGGCCAGTTTTATTGCTTCTTTAATCAGACAACAGTTTTCAGCTGTGCTAACATAAATGCAAAAGGGTTTTCAAATGATCAATTAGCCTTTTAAAATTATAAACTTGGATTAGCTAACACAACGTGCCAGTGGAACACATGAGTGATAGTTGCTGATAATGGGCCTCTGTACGCCTATGTAGATATTCCATTAAAAATCAGCTGTTTCCAGCTACAATAGTCATTTCCAACATTAACAATGTCTACACTGCATTTCTGATCAATTTGATGTCATTTAAGTGGACAAAAAAAATTACTTTTCTTTCAATAACAAAGACATTTCTAAGTGACCCCAAACTTTTGAACGGTAGCGTACATGGTAATTATGACCACTTCTGGAGGACGTCCACCAACCAATCAGAGCTTTTGCTGTAGGATCTGACATGTTGTCCATCCAATCATAAAATTAGGATCAGAGAATGAACCTATTGTGTTGTATTGGGATTATGGGGGTTCTAATCTATGTGTTTAGAAGATTGGTGACATTGTTGGATAGAGATTAAGAGTGAAAAGTGATGAGCATTTAAAAAAAAGTTTTATTCAATTTAAATGTTTTTTTTTCTTCAAATTACAGGAGATTGAGGTGTGTATTATAAATTGTTTTCTTGGTTTTAGAACTTTATTTGTGTCCAGTTAGTGCAATTTATTTAAATTTGCCTTGCTAACTTCAGTAGTTAGCTAACAGCGCGAATGTGAAGTTTTCTGCGCCAGAATGGTTGAATGGCCACACTGCCGAAAATGTTGTGGACGTTTTGTTGTAGAACCCCTTTCATTCTCTGGGGTACACGGAAAGAAGCAACACATCTGCCACGCTGATCTTCAACACTGGAGCCCCGCAGTAGTGCATTCTCAGTCCCCTCCTGTACTCCCTGTTAACCCAGAACTGCATGGCTAGGCACGACTCCAACACCATCATTAAGTTTGCAGATGACAACAGTCTGATCAACGACGAGACAGCCTATAGGGAGGAGGTCAGAAACCGGGCCGGGTGGTGCCAGAATAACAACATATCCCTCAACGTAACCAAGACTAAGGAGATGATTGTGGACTACAGGAAAAGGAGGACAGAGCACACCCCACCCCCATTCTCATCGACAGGGCTGTAGTGGAGCAGGTTGAGAGCTTCAAGTTCCTTGGTGTCCACATCACCAACAAACTAGAATGGTCCAAACACACCAAGACGGCCATTAAGAGGGCACGACAAAGCCTATTCCCCCTCAGGAGACTGAAAAGATTTGGCATGGGCCCTGAGATCCTCAAAGTTCTACAGCTGCAACATGGAGAGCATCCTGATCGGTTGCATCACTGCCCGGTACGACAATTGCTCGGCCTCCGACCGCAAGACACTAGAGGGTAGTGCGTAAGGCCCAGTACATCACTGGGGCTAAGCTGCCTGCCATCCAGGACCTCTACACTAGGCGGTGTCAGAGGAAGGCCCTACAAATTGTCAAATTGTCCTCCGCAAGCGGTAGTGAAGTGCCAAGTCTAGGACGAAAAGGCTTCTCAATAGTTTTTACCCCCATGGCGTAAGACTCCTGAACAGCTAATCAAATGGCTACCCGCACTATTTACATTGTGTCCCACCATCCACCAACCCCTCTTTTACGCTTCTGCTAATTTCTGTTCATCATATATGCATAGTCACTTTAACGATCCCTACATGTACATACTACCTAAATCAGCCTGACTAACCGGTGTCTGTATGTAGCCTCGCTACTGTTATTTGTCACTGTCTTTTTACTGTTTTATTTCTTTACTTACCTATTGTTCACCTAATACCTTTTTTGCACTATTGGTTAGAGCCTGTAAGTAAGCATTTCACTGTAGGTCTACACCTGTTGTATTCGGCGCACGTAACAAATAAACTTTGATTTGAAATTGACAGTTGATAGTCGGATTGGATGATACTCATGATCTGACATTTTCTTTATATGGTTAAGTAGATGTTGGCAAAATATCTCCTTGTACATTTATATGCCGAACAAGCTGCAGATTAGTTGTCTCCTCAACTTGCAATGGGTAGACAAGTTTGCTTCAGTTGTAATACACGTCAGCGTTTCATCTTTTCCCCCGCTTGTTAGATAGCTTAACATCCTTGACATTTTGATTTATCATAGTAGCAGGCTAACAGGAGGATGCAGCAGTCTGTATGATCAGACCCGAAAAACAGACGTGAAAGTGATCAGGTGAAATTATGGAGTGGACAGAGAAATACAGCTTCACTCTATCCAATCAGAGTAGCAGGATCAACGTACAGCCCACCCTTCCCTTTACAGACAGGCAAACTAACCAGTTGTGTTACTTAGATCACGTAGCCCCTCACTTGACATGAGAAAGATGCATGTTGACACTCAAACATTTCTTTTTTCTGATCATGGATAATTACCAAAAATACTCTGATCAAAAAATACTATGCATCCAGAAAATTGCCTATATCTGTTACGATACTCGTTTTGTTCGACTACTCGGCACACCTTTACTCTCCATGTTGAAGAACACACTCAGAGCATCCATGTTCGTCAGGGTAGTCATCCGTGCTCTAATGAGCGCACCTGTAAAAAAGACTTGAGTCGTGCTGCCCAATAAGGCTGTTCTAAATGTTTCTAATATCCTGCACGTCTGAAAAGTAGATCTTATCCTAGCTGTCCAATGGGCAGAGTACTGATGGAAAAACTCCCTTGTGTTTTCCGCACCTCCCACCATTGTCTAAGGTTCTCAATCTTAACTTTCCTCCCTTTCCAACTTTTTCAAAAAACACAGAACCCCTCACAAAAAGAGGCATCATGCAATAATTTAGCACTAAAGTGCCAGTAAGACCTCAGATGAGGTACAACTGACAAGCTATACTCAACTGTTATCATGTGATGGCCTGAGAAGCCGCTATGACAGATCTGGTAGGCCAAAACCCTGTTAAAGCTCCCCTTAATGACAGATCCTATCCACACATGCATAGCTCCGGCCTCCCTGATTTCTGTCCCTCCAAACTAGCCCATGCTGTTTCAACATATTGGTTAAGGCCATGTCTGACTGTGAATGAGCTTCCTCCCAGTTCCTATCTACTGTAGTGTGTAAAGTTCCAGTCTCCCCCCTTACATTGATGGGGATGTCTGACAGCGTATCAATCTCTTACTACATTGCGCCATCCTAATCGAGCAGCTCCATAGAATCTGGAGTCCCCTGGCTCCTCCCCACTGCCTACAACTCCTCCCCTCCATCACCCTGCATGTCTGTAATTACACTGGGCTCATCATTCTCTGTTGTTTCTGAGACAGGTGTATCAGCCTAGGAGTCAGCGGCCCACTCTCAGATCTGGAGCCAGACGAGGCAAAGAATCCATCAGTGCCCCGCTCCCTGTGCGAGCGTGCATGCCGCTCATATCCAATCTCCCCACAATCAAAACACTTCAGATTACTTGTGGTCACATAAACCATGTAGGCTTTCCCCTCATACCTCACCTGATACTAAATGTCTAAAGTTTTTGTTGGTGGGTCACATGAAATCCTGCTTTCTAAAAGCTGTAACAGTGGGTTTTTACATCCAAGTAATACCTCTGAGGGACTGGCAAATTTTTTGTAACGTGCAAGCTACCGCATCAAGTCACCATCAGGAATGAACGTTGGATATAGTAGCTGTGGAGAAAAGTGGCATAAAAAAAGTGGCAAAAAATCCCAGCCAGGTCAGCTGTGATAAAAGACAGTATTCGACATCCATTCATGTCTGAGGATGTCAAGAGTGAGCGCTGTTACCTTCAAGTAGGTTTCGGTTTTGCTAAGGCAGTGTCAGTGGGGATGGTTTTGTTTTAAGTTAGCATTTCCTGCACATTCAGTTTCTTGCCCTAGCACTACACAGTGGATACAAATAATCAACTAATCATCCAGCGTTGATTATTTGAATCAGCTGTGTAGTACTAGAGGAAAAAACTCAAACGTTCACCTAACGTTCAATGTTTTAAGCTTTTCCCTAACCATTACCTTAACCATTTGGAGTTAATGCCTGAACTTAACCTTAAACACCTTGAAATTTGACATTTGGAACAATTTAGGAATTTGACGTTTGAGAAACATGGATGAACATCTAATTCTGATGTAAGACTGAGCTGGTAGAAAAAAACCATTCATTTAGAGTAACACTTGTCTCAACCAGCCAGTTGACAAGGTGCTCCTGTTTCATAAGCACAATCACTGCTTTATTCATTTACGAAGCAGATGAAAGATTTTTAGTCAACCTGGAAGAAAATCCTCCACCATCACATTTGGCTCAGGCATACACCTTAAACTGTGGCGGAGAGACAGGGACAGCTTCTCCATGTGAGATCCCATACCCACTCCCACCAAACAAATACCACCCAAGCAACTAACTCACCCTACAACGTAGACTATGCAACCACTAAAATAAAGCACTTACCCTAAATCAAGCAGGTGACAAAGAAATAAGAAAGAAATGACCAAAAAAAGGGGCCGCAAACCAGCTCACCACCCACAGCACCCTCACAGAAGAGATTTATTTTTACTCATACAAAGCTGTTAATTTTAGTCTATTCAAACAGACCCCATTTCAAAGGAAACAAGCACTGTGCCTTTAAACAGCTTGGAAAATTCCATAATATTGTCATGGCTTTAGAAGCTTCTGATAGGCTAATTGACATCATTCGAGTCTATTGGAGGTGTGGATGTATTTCAAGGCCTACCTTCAAACTCAGTGTTTCTTTTGATTTCCTCATGATGTCAAGCAAAAGAAACCGAAAAGTGCAAATCAATCCTAGAACAACCGCAAAGGACCTTGTGAAGATGCTGGAGGAAACGGGTACAAAAGTATCTATATCCACAGTAAAACTAGTCATATATCGACATAACCTGAAAGGCCGCTCAGCAAGGAAGAAGCCACTGCTCCAAAACCGCCATAAAAGCCAGACTATGGTTTGCAACTGCATATGGGGACAAAGATCGTAGTCTTTGGAGAAATGTTCTCTGGTCTAATGATGGCCAAACAGTTCTATTTTTGTTTCATGTTGTGGGGGTTGCTTTGCTGCAGGAGGGGCTGGTGTGCTTCACAAAATAGATGGCACCATGAGGATGGAAAATTATGTGGATATATTGAAGCAACATCTCAAGACATCAGCTAAAGCTTGGTCGCAAATGGGTCTTCCAAATGGACAATGACCCCAAGCGTACTTCCAAAGTTGTGGCAAAATGGCTTAAGGACAACAACGTCAAGGTATTGGAGTGGCCATCACAAAGCCCTGACCTCAATCCCATAGAAAATGTGTGGGCAGAACTGAAAGTGTGTGTGAGCAAGGAGGCCTACAAACCTGACTGTTACATCTCTTTCAGGAAGAATGGGCCAAAATTCACCCAACTTATCGTGTGAAGCTTGTGGAAGGCTACCTGAAATGTTTGACCCAAGTTAAACCATTTAAAAGCAATGCTGCCAAATATTAATTTCATGTATGTAAACTTCTGACCCACTGGGAATGTGATTAAATAAATAAAAGCTGAAATAAACCATTCTCTCTACTATTATTCTGACATTTCACATTCTGAAAATGTGATGATGCTAACTAACCTAAGGTGTATGTAAACTTCAGACTGTAACAAGATGGAGGATGAGAGTGTTTTGTTGATTCTGAGATCTGAATGTATATATTTCTTGTTTTTTATGGAAAGTTTTCTTAACTTTCTTAGAACAATTTGAGAACTACTTTAAATAGAACCATGAGGAAACCTGTAGGAAACGTAATGCTGAAGTACTGAAATTCCCACTAAAGAAAGTAGTTTTTAACATTCTCTGATCTTTTGAAAACATTCACAATATCAAACCAGTTGGAGATTGTACCAAGAACATTACCAACAGTGAAATAAAATGTTACCATGTTTGAACATTTAGGAAACATTCTGTTAAAGTAATGAAATGGCAAGTTTTTTTTTTTTTTTTTTGTAAAGTTTCTTAAATGTGCAAAATATAAATAAAAGCCAAGCAACTATCCTGCACCATTCAAAGAAAGTTGTGGGAAGGTTGTATGCATGATAACCAAAGGACAACCACGCTCTCACCAAACTTTAAGAAACATATGGTTCTTAGAACGTTATGTGCTTGTTGGGTAGTTAGGAATTCCCCTCACCTGGTTGATTAAACTGTATCTTAATTGAACACAAATTGAAAGAAAAAACGAAAAAACAGCAGACACACAGCCCTCCAGGAATTGAGTATAACACCACATCATTGCATGGCTTCACCACCAAGACAATTGGGTCCTGGACTTCCTGATGGGCCGCCCCCAGGTGGTGAAGGTAGGAAACAACATCTCCACTCCACTGATCCTCAACACTGGGGCCCCACAAGGGTGCGTGCTCATTCCCCTCCTATACCCCCTGTTCACCCATGACTACGTGACCATGCACGCCTCCAGGCTTGATTACCAACAATGACGAGACAGCCTACACTGGGGAAATGAGGGCACTCGGAGTCTGGTGTCAGGAAAACAAACTCTCACTCAACGTCAACAAAACAAAGGAGATGATTGTGGACTTTAGGAAACAGCAGAGGGAGCACCCCCCTATCCACATCGACGGGACAGCAGGGGAGAAGGTAAACGTTTTAAGTTCCTCGGTGTACACATCACGGACCAACTGAAATGGTCCACCCACACAGACAGTGGTGAAGAAGGCGCAATGGTGCCTCTTCAACCTCAGGAGGCTGAAGAAACCCTCACAAACTTTTACAGATGCACAATTGAGAGCCTCCTGTTGGGCTGTTTCACTGCTTAGTACGGCAACTGCACCCCCCTCAACCGCAAGGCTCTGCCGGGGGGTGGTGCGGTCTGCACAACGCATCACCGGAGGCAAACTACCTGCCCTCCAGGACACCTACACCACCTGATGTCACTAGAAGGCCAAAAAGATCAAGGACAACAACCACCCGAGCCACTGCCTGTTCACCCCGTTACCATCCAAAAGGCGAGGTCAGTACAAGTGCTTCAAAGCTGGGACCGAGAGACTGAAAAACAGCTTCTATCTCAAGGCCATCAGAATGATAAACAGCCATCACTAACACAGAGAGGCTGCTGCCCTCATACAGACTTTAATAAATGGATCACTAGTCATTTTAATAATGCCACTCTAATAATGATGTTTACACATCTTTAATTACTCTTCTCATATGTATATACTGTATTTTATGCCATCTATTGCATCTTGCCTATGCCACTCTGTCATTACCCATCCATATATATATATATATATATATATATATATATATATATATATATATATATATATATATATATATATATATATATATATATATATATATATATATATATATATATACAGTATATATGTACATACTCTTATTCCATTCCTTTACTTAGATTTGTGTGTATTAAATAGTTGTGCGGAATTGTTAGACTACATGTTAGATATTGCTGCACTGTCGGGATTAGAAACATAAGCATTTCGCTGCATTCAAAACAAGATCTGCTAACCATGTGTATGTGACCAATACAATTTGATTTGATTGATCTGACCATAGTCATTGGGATTGTGTCTTTGTCTTTGCTTTGAGGTAACCCTGCAAATATGGTCAAAATGACCACCAGGTGTCAGTAGGGCTCTGCTAAAACTTCTCCATAATTTCCCAATCTCTCAGATTTAATGAATAGGACTATTGGGAAACCTGAATGACAAGCACATTCACAAGGATCTCCACAAATGCAAAAACATACACCTCCCAAACCATCCACCCCTATCTAGGATATGTGTTCATTGATCATTTTTAGATGTAATTAATAATGTAAACCCTCTTTAAACAAGCAGTCAGAGAAGGTTGAAAAGCAACAAATAAAACTAGAAGTACCTGTTTGTTCCCAGTTGAGTGTCAGTGGTAGATATTGCAGAACAGGAAGGCCAGCCACCCAGACAGACAGATGGACAGTCATATGGGCGCAAAGCTTTGAGTCTGCCTGTCTGTGCTAGTACAATCGAGTTGATGACAGGTTTTTTAAAGGTAGAAACAATTGCCTACCCTCTCAGTCCTCAGTTGCCATGACAACAAGCTAGGCTCTGGAACACAGGGGTAAGTTAGTCCCAGGAGTGGTCTGGTCCCAAAGAGGCGGGACGTAGATGGGACCAGACAAGCCACACACACACACATAGTTATCATCTAGAATCAGTTGACTATTTTAGAGACAGAGCGGACCGGAAGGCACAGCTCTGTTCTGAGAGGCCCATTGGGAGTATTCCTTTTGAAGGATTTTAAAGATAGAAAGGAGGTTTGTCTGCGAGTCAAAAAAAAACAATCACAAAGTCTGCGTCTCTAATTCTATAGGGCTGGTCAAAAGTAGTGCACTTTGTAGGGAATATGGTGCCATTTGAAGGATGATTTTGGGACGCTGGGAAACTTGTCCAGGGATTTAATTACTTGGTGCATGGTGGTTGATACTGTTTCTGGAAAGATCTTTATTTATTTAAACCTCTGGCTCACTCTATCCTTCTCTCTGTATCATCTCTCCAAGCTATACCAGCCAGCCAACCCCTCTCTCTCTCTTTTCGTCTGTCTGTCTGTCTGTCTGTCTCCCAGTGCTGCTCTACAAATAAATCATTCTCTTTGATATGGGTGAACTTGGATTACCTACACCCAGAGTGGGTCCAGGTATACCCATGATGCACCACTGCCTGCCAAGGCACCCCCTGGCTCTGCATCAGACACCTGTGTAATGCACTGGAGACACAACAGGAAGGAAGGATGTTTAACACAACTTCTAGGGGACACCCCAAGGATTGTTGGGAATTTTACATGTTTAAATGTTCGTTTCCTTACCTTGAAAGCATATGCCTGAACTTAACCCTCACCTTAAAATTCAGAGTTAATGTCTAAACTGAACCTTAAACACTTTAAAACTTGACATTTGGAACAACTTTGAAATTTGAAGTTTGAGAAACATGGATGAACGTGTAATTAATTCTGAGGTGAGACTGTGAGAGCTGGTAGGATTTTCTACCAACCGACGTAAATGTACTCCGACACATTCAACCATTCAGTTCTTTTATCCTTTCATCCATTTCTATCCTTTACATCCCTTTCCTTTAGCAAACCACTGAGGATGTATTATTCATGTCATGGAGGCATTAGCGACCATAATGAATTTAGTGTGATTCTTCAAGCCATATTAGTCTCTTGCCCTGGTCCCTTTTACCACACCAAGGTGCAGCTGTCTTACCCACACTCCTGCGGCGAGACTGGGTGCTTCAGCCGGGTGGCTGGGCTATCAGACAAAGGTGTGTTTGTGCGTGTGTGTGTAATGCGTATATCTTGCTCATTCAGTAGCAAATTGTGCTGCTGTTCTCCTGAATAATAGAAAATAATGACAACCATCCCCCCTCCATGTTTCCCGAGGTGAACGGTAGGCAAGTTAATGACATTGGGTCTCTCCATCCTCGCTTGGCTGGATCCCCGCTGGTAATTACTGGCTTGATTGTTACGGAATCGCCAGCTAGCTCTCAGCACACACACACACACACACACACACACACACACACACACACACACACACACACACACACACACACACCACTAGCCCTCCACCCCCTACAAGATGAACAGCCCAGCCGAATTATCTTTAGTATGCCTGGGCCCTGACATTAACTAACCTGAATTGAGTAATTACAATTTAGCTTTCAACCGATAGGCGCAGTCTGGGTTTTAATTTGCCATGCCTTAAATCTGCCGTGCAGTTTCTCTTTCTTTATTAAAGGTCCATTTAGCTGTGGCTTAGCTAGAGGGGGAAGGGGTTTAGCTAGAGGGGGAAGGGGTTTAGCTAGAGGGGGAAGGGGTTTAGCTAGAGGGGGAAGGGGTTTAGCTAGAGGGGGAAGGGGTTTAGCTAGAGGGGGAAGGGGTTTAGCTAGAGGGGAAAGGGGTTTAGCTAGAGGGGAAAGGGTCTTGGCTAGAGGGGGAAGGGTCTTGGCTAGAGGGGGAAGGGGCTGCAGGCAGGCAAGTGCACAGTAAGTGTCATCATGCAGTGTGTGTGTCCTGCACACGGACATGTCTTTGGGCCTGAATACAGACCAATTACAGGCTATTGACAGGTGTATTATAATAATTATAATGTATCTGACAGGAAACGTATGGATTGTACAGACAACATATGTCCTCCATATTTCTGTATTTTCCCCCATATTGTTCTTCACTCCTTCTGTTTACTCCTGCTCTCCCCTTAAGTAGAATTTATTCCATTTACTTACGGCATCAAGCTTATATTGTATGTCATGAAGTCATCATTTATCATCTATATTCCTGTCTTTTCAGTGTGTTAAACATTTACATACAACTTCCTCATTCTCTTCTGTTCACTTCTTCATTATATCAAGCACAATGCAGGGAGATGTAATCAGTTGTACTAATTGATGGCTCTGATGCTGTAAGCCGGTAGGGGGAAGAACTTGAGTTAAGTTACAGGTTGCTGCATACGGCACTTATTGTGACACCTACGTTCAACCTTTAATCACACACTCAAAAAGACAGCGAGAAGTTTCTGGAATTCCCAATGTGTTGTCATTATCTATGATTTCAGCCTTCTGAAAGCACAACCAAGTACAAATGGGAATACAATGTCAGATATTTAGTATTTAAACAACAACTTAATGTTTTATCACCGTGCTTCATCTAATAGCACAACCAAATAACCTGGATTGCAGTTGAGATCACATTAAAAGTACATAGTGCAAGGGATCAATGCTTTTCGAGATTCTGTGCAGATTATAATAGCAATTGTGAAGATCTCCACAGATCTGCGACCTTAGCATGCTATCTTGAACATGCAGACTTTCTATGATTACATTACAAGACATTTACAGTTACAGTAACTTCAAAATGTGTCAATATACTTTGTGTTATTTTAAAGTTGAATGAATACTGTTCCATTTAGGATTTTCTTAACTTTAGGCTATTTACTGCTATTTCTAAAATTATATTGAATTGTGTTTGGTTTTCGACATAACCAAATATCAACATTTGAAGGAGATGTATCTTTTGAGCCACTGACTTAGTCTGGCTTTAATTCCAGTTTGTCTACAAATTAATCATTTCTATGTTGGATTCAGGTCTCCTTAAAGAATAGGACTAAATCAAACTTATTTAAAATGCATTTCAAGTTTTGATTTGATATGTTGGATTTACTTCTCCATCTCAACCGAAAATCTAAGTTAAAGAATAGGACTAAATCAAATAAAACTTCAAAATAATATTTAATTAGTCTTTTACATCTTGGTTCTAATTGTTTTTTTGTCAGAGATTGTCAGTTGGATATGCTCTCTGCCAGGCTTTGCATATCTTCCCTATCATATGAACATCCTTATCTGACTCAAATAGGATTCCCTCAAGATTACTCTGTCCAAAATATTTCAAATACACATTTTGTAATATGCAACTTTTAAATGTCATATTTTGGAAAGTATTTACATTAGTCAGTCCAAAATTGCTTTTAATTCTGCCACATTCTGAAGTAATTTTTGTCCCCCCCAGATTTATCATTGGAATGTAATACAAAACGGGGCTCCGGTGTGCTTTAGGACAGGCTGTTTGGAGTGTTTATCCGACTGGATTAAAAATAATTACAATAATTATGCCCCACCCCAACTTCTAAAACCAAAGTTGCGCCCCTGATTGGTATTACCGAAAATAAATACAAAAACTTTGGGAGCCAGGCCATTCTGAAGAGGTTTATTCTAAGATTTATCTGAATATTGTTCCATTTAATTAGATCTGTTTTCATAAGGTTGAGTAATGGAATAAAGTTATCTTTATATATTTGTTGTTTATAGTCACTTTAAGTATTTTGTCTTTTTTGTGGTCCACTTAAGGATTGATGTAGATTGTGAGTTATTTTTCTTTTCATTATTGCCATTATTTCATTTTTTCCAACATTAATTTCATATCCTGAGATTTTACAGTATTCTGAAAATATTTTTTAGAAAGGGGGGAATTGAGTTTTCAATATTGGTCATGTATACTGTATCAGGAGATTGCGTGCAAATAAGTTTAGTTTATATTCATGTTTACTAATACTGATACCTGTTATGTTTGGGTCCTGTCTAATTCTTTCTCCAAGGGGTTCAAGTGCCAGCGCAAACAGGAGGGGAGAGGCGACATCGCTGTCTTGATAAATGCACTATAAATCAAGTTTGACTTGTTAAATCCTATTCTTTAACTTACTTTTTTGGTTGAGAAGGAGATGTCAATCCAACATATTAGTTATTAACTTGAAGATTGAATTTGAAATCAACCAAAGCTGAAAACCCTGGGCCTATATGTATTGTCTATTTTTAGTTGAACCGGGTCTAATTTAAACCCATGGCTGTTGATGACTCCTCAAATACTATATATATTAATGATAAATGATTTATAAAGTATGCTTACATTTCATTGCTCTGTTAAAACTTTCCTTTGGAATTACTTTGATAGAAACAGTGAATATATTTAGTTATTATGCGATCTTTCAATAATCATTCTCATGATAGCACATTGGTAATAGTCAGTGACAAATATAAAAGCTGGGCTTGGTTGAAACTCTGGATGGGAGATCAAATGGATGAGGATAGACATCTCCAGTAGGAGGTGCTGCCCAGGCCATAGTTTATTTTTCTGATAGTGTATATACTGTTGAAGATCTGACATCTGACATGGTACAAATCCAACATAATTTATATAAGGGTTGTTTATGTTGAAAATTGGTTACCATGATGACAAAATCCTGTGGTTGAAATGTTACCCTCAAAACAACAGTTGACGTTGATGACTTTTTTTCAAATCCAATGTATTTTCCACATAGATTCCACGTTACAATACGTTGACAAATGACATTGAAACAACGTTCATTCAACCATTTGTGCCCAGTGATTTGTCAACATCCTACCCTCTCCATACTCGTGTAGAGTGGTCACAATGGTCTGTCTAACAGGATGCAGCCTGCCTACCCTTAGCTCTAGCGGGGTATTCATGACACACACACACACAGTGCTTTTCCTGTTGGACAACGGCTCCAATTGTATCACATGACGAACGCGAAAGATACCTTGTCTGTCTCCCCTTGAAATGTCAATGGCTGCATTCCAAATGGCACCCTGCTGCACCCTAATCCCTATATAGTGCACTCATTTTGCCCTAGTGGCCCTAGTCAAAAGTAGTGCACTATGTAGGGAATAGGTTGCCATTTGGGATGCAGTCAATGTTGAAGAGATCTGAGATTTCCTGAAAAGGGAGAGAAAGAAGTTGAAACAGAGAAACAGAGAATGAGAGAGTTGTCTTACCAATAAGTGCTGATACATATTTTAACAGACATGAAGGACAGTGGCAGTTGTAAATGATAAGGACTGTTTTATATTTCATGACATCTAAAGACAGATCCCAGATCCTTGGGAGAGAGAGAGAGGACAGAGAGAGAGAGACAGGAAGCTGTAATGTGATGAACTGAATACATATACAGTTATTTCAGGATACAAAGCTGACTCATAATAACGTTAATGCTATTTTTCCATTCATAATTATTTCTAAGCTTATCTCTAACTTAAGAGAAAGTGAGAGAAAGACCGGCAGAGAGAAAGAGAGGGAGACAGAGAGCAATAGAGGATGATGTGAGTGAGACATAACCGACACCTGTCCAAATAGCCACAGGTAATTTATCTTGTCTCATCATCAACTCATCATATTTCTGTGTTCCCTCATTCCTCACACCACAGACTGTCTGATGCCTACCTCTAAACCACACACAGTTCCTGTACACTTCCTACTCTGCATGGTGTCCATATTAGGACAATCTAAGGAACATGGTGTTGATGAGGAATCACACAAACTCCTTGTGACTCTGTGTCCAATATGGCTGCTGATGAGAAAGCTCTCTCTCACCCCGTATCCCTCATTGCAACAGACAGATGCCAAAAGAAGCCCTGAGATGATGGTGCCATTTCTCCCACAGAGCAGATTCAGCCTTATTGGGATAATTGCACCTGCAGGGATGCGTAATAGAATGATCAGCCAGTGTTAGGATGGAGAGACACAGGTGTGAGCGGGCCAATTTAGAACGATTACACACCTGCACAAAACCTGCAAACGCTGTTGGAACATCTGGTGGAAGAATTTCAGCAGGGGCAAAACTAACAGAACATTCAGATTGAAGTTATTTGTAGGATAGCAAGGCTCATGGTCTTCCACAAGCAGTGTCAAGGTTTTATGGGAAAGATTGAACAAAACACCCTGTTGTAGTATTCAACGCTGTGGTAAGAGTTTGGTAGAGGTTACAGATTCTTTGATACAGTTGATACGGTGGATAGCAGAGCTCATGGTCTAACACAAGCAATGTCAAGGTTTTATGGGAAATATATACAATACAGCGAATAGAGTACAGGAAGCAGAGTGATTCATACATACACTAACAAATAATAGGGGATTTCTCCCATATTATATTGAACATTGAAAGGTCAGAGGTTGTTAGAGGTTCTGAATTCTTTGATATACAGTTGCTGCTTAATCTAAGGAGCAAGGAGTGTCAAGGTTTCATCAGGAAGAGCGTACAATAGAGGGACTGGTCAGAGTGAACCTACATCAGGTGCTGCATAAAACGTTTCACTCATTCTCTGCAAATACAGAGCATTTCTCCCTCATTAACATTGCCTTGTGCAATCTCAGAGTTTATTTACTGTGTTCCTTCTGAAATACAATTGTTTGGTCTCAGGTACTCTTGGCTGAAATGAGTATTTCTCTCATATTTCATTATTTGTAGTATTTGTGCATGTAATCATTTACATGGAAATGCTCTTTATCCATTAGGATTGTATTCTGTTTAAAATTGTATCACTTATCTTTCCAGCTTGAGAGAATATGTCAGCCATTCTGTATATATATCCCAAATAATACTGTGTGTGTGTGTGTGTGTGGGTGCATCAGGGTTGGTCTCAATTCGAATTGAAGGCAGTCAATTAAAGAAGTGATAAGAATTTGAAAACTCAAAATTGAAAAATGTATGACATATCTTCTCCTTTTCAGTTAATTGAGAAGTCATTCAAAATGGATGTCCCTTTTTCAATCACTGAATTTGAATTTCTGTTTACTTTCTGAATTGACTGCCTTCAATTCAAATTGAGCCTAACCCTAAATAATTAGGTGTGTTTGTGTGTCTCACAAGTCTGAACCATACTACTGACTTCTGATTCAAACTTGCAACCTTTGGAATCAGAGGCAGAGACATGCTTATAGAGGTATCAGAGACATGCTTACAGAGGAATCAGAGACATGCTTACAGAGGAATCAGAGACATGCATACAGAGGAATCAGAGACATGCTTATAGAGGAATCAGAGACATGCATACAGAGGAATCAGAGACATGCATACAGAGGAATCAGAGACATGCTTATAGAGGTATCAGAGACATGCATATAGAGGAATCAGAGACAATGCTTATCGAGGAATCAGAGACATGCATACAGAGGAATCAGAGACATGCTTATAGAGGAATCAGAGACATGCATACAGAGGAATCAGAGACATGCATACAGAGGAATCAGAGACATGCTTATAGAGGTATCAGAGACATGCATATAGAGGAATCAGAGACAATGCTTATCGAGGAATCAGAGACATGCATACAGAGGAATCAGAGACATGCTTATAGAGGTATCAGAGACATGCTTATAGAGGAATCAGAGACATGCATACAGAGGAATCAGAGACATGGTTATAGAGGAATCAGAGACATGCTTACAGAGGAATCAGAGACATGCTTACAGAGGAATCAGAGACATGCTTACAGAGGAATCAGAGACATGCTTATAGAGGAATCAGACACACACACACACTGTTGAGGGTATGGGCTAGATCGATGGGAGTCACAAGGCTATTTGTGCTACTGGTGTGTAGCTATATGATGCGTGTGTACAGCTGACTTCTCAACTGTCTCAATGTCAGCACTAAAAGTATCTTTCTATTGAATTGAATTTGCATAGCCTTTATACTATCAAGATTCTTCCATTTTCAAAGTAACTGGGCAATTCCACGATAACAGGGTGACTATTTACGTTAAAATGTACTGTATGTCAACCAACAACCAATGATTGACTAGTAATGCAGATGCAACCTTTGGTAACAGAATGACAGCACAAACAGTCATTCTCTTCCCAAATGTTGCATCTGCACTGTTCTTCAAGTTAATGTATTTTGTACAATTTTCTGTGGAAATTGTTAAAAGTGGTCCTTGTGCATAGAACACATAGGGTTGTACTGTATGATTTGTTTAACTTTCAAATTATTGTTTTTTTTTGTTTAAAATGGAAACTGGATCTCAGCATCACTGGGTTACCTGGGAATTGCCCACCTTGGACTAAGATAAGCAGTCAGTTACAGTTACATTATACAGTGCTGCGTTAAAACCAATGTGGTGGCCTGTGGGTCTGTCGGGCCACAGAGTCCTTGTAAAACATGAAACCAATCTAAAGGTGAGGTTTGATTTGGTCACAACTCATAAATCTACTACTCCAGGAGGACAGGACACCTCAGCAGCTACCAGGACAAACTCATTACTGCACGCACGCACACACGCACGCACACACACACAGTATATTACTGACTGGGTCACATTGGAAAACAGACGTTTATGCAGACTTGGCTGCCTAGCTTCTCTAGCTTTCCAGAATGTACCAAAGCAGCATGCTCCTCAGCGGATAAAGTGTGTGTTTGTGTTGTGTCAGGTCCTAATTTAGACCCATATATTTAGGACCTTAGCTTCTGAGGGAGTGCCTGTCGCCACAAGATTGATCTGATCCAGTCAGTGTGTGTGTCTGTGTATGTGTGTGCGTGTGTGTGTCTGTATGTGTGCATGAATGGGTACGCACAGTTTGTTTGTGTAGTTATGTAAATGTCTGTTTGTGTGTGTGTGTGCGTGTGTGTCAGTCTGTGCACAGGCATGTGTAGGAGTTTGTGTGTTCCAGGGTCTTTTTAGGACCATTGGGATTTTCTCCCACCCTTACCATCTGGTGGACGCAGTCAATACGTCCCTAAGCTACGTGTAGGACTTGCTGTGTGTGTGCGTGTGTTTGTGTGTGTCCATGCGTGCTTGTGTGTGTTTATGTGTGTGTGTGTGTGTGTGTAGGACTTGCTTGCTTTTCCCCCCCAGTTGACTCTAAAAGGTCACATACTGACCCATCAGGCATGAAAAAACTATCAGCACACAGCACAACCTGTACATCTAACAGAATGACAATAACATAGCAGCCATTTTGAGCAGTTATCTTGGTTCACTGGTCATTGCCATGCGTTCAAAGCTCACAAAGGTCTTCAATGTTTCATCTGAATTTTTCTGACCTTGGATTGACTGCCTGGACCTTGAAATGACAGTAAATGTTACGAGTGTAGTAGTTCTTGTAATGTCATTGCTGTTGACAATGTCTCTATCCGTTCAATGCATTTTTTTTTAGCAAAAGTTGGGTAAATGTTTTTTCAAATGAAAAAAGGTGTGTAAATGGTGTCTTAGGAGAGGGCAGCCTGCCGTCAACTGCAGAGGTAGACCAAGTAGTTTTCTATACTTGAAGGTGAGAGTTATGGGTATAAAGCATGGCAGCATGCCCCCCCAGTAGTGTTATATTTAGCCAGCTGCTGTTTGTGTGTGTGTGTGAATGTGTGTGTGTGTGTGTGTGTGTCGGTGCAGCGTGTGAGACCAGAACACTGTGCTAATTAATAACCAGTGGTTTTCTCTGGAGATGCATTTGAATATTCATAGAAACTTGATCATTGAGACAACTGCTGCTAGTGACAGAGACGGATACCCTAACAATAATGGCTGGAACGGAGAGAATGGAATGGCATTGAACACATGGGAACTATGTGTTTGAAATATTTGATGCCGAGAAGTAGCCATAGCAAGTGGTGATGCAGCCAGTCAAGATGCTCTCAATGGTGTAGCTGTAGAATGTTTTGAGGATCTGAGGACCCTCTAATATCTGATAAGACGGAGACAACTACACCCTCCCCCCTCCAAAATAGACTTTTGATATCCTTGAAACAAGGCTGGAGTTTTATGTGAATGAGGAGAAAGAGCATGCAGGTGTGAGATCTGTGGTGGAATGTTAACTGAAGACTCTGTTCCCAGGCTGTTGGACTTTTCATTTGTATTCAATGTGATTTGAATGCACTTCGAATTGTCCTCTATTACCTGATAAAATGAATGAAGGAGCAATGAGGGGAGGAGGATAAGAGGGGAAGAGGAGGTGAATCAGTGATGGAATTCTAGAATATGCTGTCTTCCCGGGACTGTGGCTATTGGAGCTGCTGCACATCTGGAGCTTCTCCATGTACCCTGGGGGAAGAACTTAATAGATCCCCTCCCTGCCTCAACCCCATCACAAGTCCCCTTCCCCTCCCCTTCCTGCCTCAACCCCATCACAAGTCCCCTTCCCCTCCTCTTCCTGCCTCAACCCCATCACAACTCCCCTTCCCCTCCTCTTCCTGCCTCAACCCCATCACAACTCCCCTTCCCCTCCCCTCCCCTCCCTGCCTCAACCCCATCACAACTCCCCCTCCCCTCCCCTCCTTGCCTCAACCCCATCACAAGTCCCCTTCCCCTCCCCTTCCTGCCTCAACCCCATTACAACTCCCCCTCACCTCCCCTCCCTGCCTCAACCCCATCACAAGTCCCCTTCCCCTCCCCTTCCTGCCTCAACCCCATCACAAGTCCCCTTCCCCTCCCCTTCCTGCCTCAACCCCATCACAACTCCCCTTCCCCTTTCCTCCCTGCCTCAACCCCATTACAACTCCCCCTCCCCTCCCCTCCCTGCCTCAACCCCATCACAAGTCCCCTTCCCCTCCCCTTCCTGCCTCAACCCCATCACAAGTCCCCTTCCCCTCCTCTTCCTGCCTCAACCCCATCACAACTCCCCTTCCCCTCCTCTTCCTGCCTCAACCCCATCACAACTCCCCTTCCCCTCCCCTCCCCTCCCTGCCTCAACCCCATCACAACTCCCCCTCCCCTCCCCTCCTTGCCTCAACCCCATCACAAGTCCCCTTCCCCTCCCCTTCCTGCCTCAACCCCATTACAACTCCCCCTCCCCTCCCCTTCCTGCCTCAACCCCATCACAAGTCCCCTTCCCCTCCCCTTCCTGCCTCAACCCCATCACAACTCCCCTTCCCCTTTCCTCCCTGCCTCAACCCCATTACAACTCCCCCTCCCCTCCCCTCCCTGCCTCAACCCCATCACAAGTCCCCTTCCCCTCCCCTTCCTGCCTCAACCCCATCACAACTCCCCTTCCCCTCCCCTTCCTGCCTCAACCCCATTACAACTCCCCCTCCCCTCCCTGCCTCAACCCCATCACAAGTCCCCTTCCCCTCCCCTCCCTGCCTCAACCCCATCACAAGTCCCCTTCCCCTCCCCTTCCTGCCTCAACCCCATCACAACTCCCCTTCCCCTCCCCTCCCTGCCTCAACCCCATTACAACTCCCCCTCCCCTCCCTGCCTCAACCCCTTTACAACTCCCCCTCCCCTCCCCTCCCCTCCCTGCCTCAACCCCATCACAACTCCCCCTCCCCTTCCTGCCTCAACCCCATCACAACTCCCCTTCCCCTCTCCTTCCTGCCTCAACCCCATCACAACTCCCCCCCCCCTCCCCTCCCCTTCCTGCCTCAACCCCATCACAGCCCCAGCTCCCTTCCTCACCATGCCTCAACCCCATCACAGCTCCACCTCCCTTCCTCTCCTCTCCCTGCCTCAACCCCATAACAGCTCCACCTCCCTTCCTCTCCTCTCCCTGCCTCAACCCCATAACAGCCCCAGCTCCCTTCCTCTCTCTGCCTCAACCCCATCACAGCCCCAGCTACCTTCCTCTCTCTGCCTCAACCCCATCACAGCCCCAGCTACCTTCCTCTCTCTGCCTCAACCCCATCACAGCCCCAGCTCCCTTCCTCTCCATGCCTCAACCCCATCACAGCACCACCTCCCTTCCTCTCCTCTCCCTGCCTCAACCCCATCACAGCCCCAGCTCCCTTCTTCTCCCTGCCTCAACCCCATCACAGCCCCAGCTATCTTCCTCTCTCTGCCTCAACCCCATCACAGCCCCAGCTCCCTTCCTCTCTCTGCCTCAACCCCATCACAGCTATACAGCACATAAAGAGAGAGAGGATAGAGAGAGAGAAAGAAAGAGATGCGCACAGCTAAGCAGCTGTTCGCTCCAGAGCCCTCAAAGGGATACTTTCTGAAGCATCCATTTTTTATGTACGATCGCTTACTGTGACAGATACACATGTGTACAGGCTACAGTACAGCCACAGTAGTGACACGATGAGCTCACAATGAGAGAGAGAGAGAGGAAGAGGGAGCTTGGAATGTTATCAGGATGGAGAGAACAGTGTATCATGATGCAACAATATCTAATTACTGCACGAGATGAGTCTTCAGCATGTAGACCACCTGACGTGGAGTTTAAAGCATTGCTGGGACATACAGAATTGACTCCTGTTGCCTGGATATTAAAATCCTGAGTTTCAATCATTCACTATCTACTTTTGCTATTTGATGGAAAGATGTTGTTGTGTGAGCTGGTTTTTGTGTATGATTGTGTTGCCTTCATAGTCAGACATTGAATAACAACATCCCTTCCTTCCTTACACCACAGACAGGCAAACAAAACAACCAGTAGTTCTCCTGTTACACTATTTACATTTCAGTGAGAGATTTGATGTTACGGCTTCTTCCTCCTTCAGATAACCGGGTCCTTACAGCTTGTCTTGTGAGGTGGACTAGAATGGTTTGGGGAGAAGCAAGAACAGAAGACTGATCCTGTAGCCTGGAAGATAAGGAAGCATAAGGAGCACAACATGCCTCGCGTGTACAAGAGCCGATGTGGAAAGACAACTGGGACCTTTTGGGAGGCAGAAGAGATGAGAGGAGAAGAGTGGAGGGTTGGAGAGAGGAGATGGGACAAGGAGAAAAGAGGAGGGTTGGAGAGAGGAGAAGATGGGAGGGTTGGAGAGAGGAGATGAGACGAGGAGAAGAGGGGAGGGTTGGAGAGGGGAGATGAGAAGAGAGGAGAAGAGGGGAGGGTTGGAGAGGGGAGATGAGAAGAGAGGAGGGTTGGAGAGAGGAGATGAGAAGAGAGGAGGGTTGGAGAGAGGAGATGAGAAGAGAGGAGAGGACGTCTCATTTGGATGCACTTAATTAGCCAGGCTGATTGATTTGATGACGGTGGCAGGGTGGGCTGGGAGCCTGGGACAGAGTGGAGGGGAGCAGCAGGGCCAAACTCACTGGACTGTGAAGGAGGCTAACGTTCCGGTCGATATTTACACTTTAATAACAACATTAAAGGAAGGCTCAGTGAAGAAGACTCTCGTTCTGTCTGTCTATTGTTCTCTCATTCTTTCTCTGTCTCAATCTCTCTCTCTTTCTAAGTGTTTCTTCCATTCTCTCTCTCCCTCTGTCCCTCTTTCTTTCTTCCTTTTATTTTATTTTTAATTTGACATTTTTGGGGGGTTTACAGGCCAGAGTGGACACCACATGTCAACAATTACGTCCTGTTGTTCAGTTGGAGTCTGTCCAGTAGCGCCATGATCTGCTTAAATATCCCTGGTCATCGAGGCTACTTATAAAAACGTTGTGCTGCACTTGACTGGACTTTTGTTTATTATATCTTATTTTAAGCCAAATTAAGGCCAGTATTCTATCCATAGCACAACACGCTAGACAGCCGACACTGCAGTTTTTAAAGGTAATTTCTAATTGAGTTGACGTATACAGCGTTTTACTGTGAATGCAATCTCAGCGAATGCGGGAGCATAGCGTTTAAAAGCAGCATTGTGTACAACTCACGATTGGACTGAATCCCGGCCCAACAAATTTCAGATAGGCTGAAGATGTATTTTCATGCAAATTCATGTTTTGTGTCAAAGCTATTACTACGGCTTACTACAGATTGTATAGTAATGTGGTTGACGACTAATTTTCGCAAGCTTGCGTACTAACGAATATGCACTGCTTCTGTGACAACCCACATGCTAATTGTCAACCTGAATGCGTATTGATGAACTGAAATACATGATCTATCAGTATAATTAGAATTGCCTGCTTTATCTGACCATTTGCTAACAGAATTTTCATTTGGTGATGTCTCACTTTAGCGAGCATTCTACAGTCACTCTGTGATTGCATGCTAATTGTCAACCTTATACTAATTGGCAACCAAATTAATCAATGTGTATTGATCAAATGAAATACATTCTTTATCATTAAAATTAGCTTTTTCTGCTTTAGTTTACATTTGCTAACAGACTTCTCAAAGCTTTCTCTCATACTGCATTCCCAGAATGAACATTGACCACTCCGCAATCCTCACCATACAATTCTGTCATGTTTTTTTGGACATCTGAATTAAAACCAAGCGCCTCCCCAGAGGATTGTTTTACCAGTGTGGTATGTGTTCATGGCAGCTTCATCATGACAGTACGGGATACAGAGCAGAGCCTGGGGGAAACCCATCATTTACCTGAGGAAACATTCAATTGTTTTCTTTACATCAATCACACACACATGCATGCATGCATGCATGAAAGCAAGAAGGCGTACACGCATTCACTCACTCTCTCTCTCACACACACACACACACACACACACAGTAGTATTTGGGATTATTTCCCCAATCAGTCATTAATCAGAAGACACACCTCCTGTTTCCATTACCCTATCACATCCCATTTCCCTTGGTTTAAAAACCCATTCAGTTGTTTTCTCTGGAGCTCGATCTCTGTTTCAACCTCTCTGTGTCTCTCTCTCCATCTCTATTTGTATGCAGAGATATCTCTTTTGGTTTTTGCAACTACATTTCACTTTGTCCATTATCCTGTGAGTTTTGTTATGGTGTTTGACTGTTTATTTGATGGTGGGAAAGGGGGTACCAAGACAAGTTGCCCATGGGCATACACTACCCGTAGGTAAACTTAGTCTAAATACACTAGTTAGAACTGGTCGGACCACCCACTGTATTTTTGGTTAGTTAGCTAGCTGTTGAAGCAGGTAGACTAGCTCAGCCCCTTTTCCAGCTCCTCTTTACTGTGAGTTTAAAAATAAACCATGAGTGTTTGACGGTAATTTAGTTATTTGTGGTTTATGTTCTCACGGTTACTTTTTCACTACTATACTTTGCATGAGTTATGTTCCGGGTCTCGTTACCGTCCTCCCTAGACTGCCGGGCCAAAGGGATTCGTAACATAAGTGGGGGCTCATCCGGGATTTGTCATTACTGACACCCATGACGCTCGTGCAGATTGTTAGTGGTCTAGTTCAGTGTTGAGCGTCATAGCTGATGTAGTATTAGTGTTTGCTATTTGTTGGCTCTTGTGTTTTGGTGGTTATTCAAAATGTCTACTTTTGATTTGAAATCTTTTTTGGATAACCTTACGTGGGAGGTTTTTGACGTATTTCATAGAGTTGATTTACTGACCTTGGCTGACCATTATTCAGTATCTATTCTGCAGAGTTTAGTTAAGGTGGAGGTTAAACAGCTGGTGTTAAATGTTTTGTTGGAAGAGCAGGGGCTTGTGTTACCGCTGCCTGAGCCTTCTACCCATGTAGGGGATGTTGCTGCTCCTGTAAGCCCGTTGATGTCTGAGAATGAGGGCGAGGCTACAGCCACATTGCCCCGTTTTATCCCCACTCCCCACTCTCAACCGGTGATGCCAGGAGGGATTTCCGTTCAATACAGTCCCAACTGGAGGCAGAAGAGAGCCCAAATTAGGCGAGAGAATCTCCAGTTGGAGATGTGTAAAATTGAGGCAGAAAGAACAGTGGCATTTGGAAATGTGTAAAATTGAGGCAGAAAAAGAACGTCAGATGGAGTTCAAAATGTGCCAGATGGAACTGGAGGCAGACAGCGAGGCTAGCCTCCGTTCCTGCTGTGCCTGTTAGTGAGGCATCCTCACCAGCTGTAGCTTCCAACACTTTTGACATTAGTAGGCAGATTGCCTTAGTACCTTTGTTCAGAGTCAGAGGTTGACTCCTATTTTTGTTTTTGAACATGTAGCATTGAAATGGCCTGAAGAGATATGGTGCCTATTACTTCAGTGTAAATTAACTGGTAAAGCCCAATAGGTTTTGTCAGAGCTACCTCTTGAAGACAGTTTGAATTATGAAGTGGTCAAAGCTACTGTTCTTCGCGTCTATGAGCTTGTGCCTGAGGCATACCGACAGATTTAGGTCTCATAGAAAGTCTTTTAGTAAGACTTATGTGGAATTTGCTAGAGACAAGGGAAATCTGTTTGATAAATGGCATGCAAGGTAACTGATTTCAACTCTTTCCGGGAGTAAATCTTGTTGGAAGAGATTAAAAATTGCTTACCTGAACGCATTGTAGTTTACCTTAAAAAAACGAAAGTATCTTCCCTGTCAGAAGCAGATGAGTTTGTGACGCACAAGAGCGTGTTTTCGACTCATACTGAGTAGGGCCACTGAGTTGCCTACTTTTAGCCCTAGTCGGCCAGCAGTATATCAAGCACGCCAGAAAAATGAGCGTCCCTGTTTCTTTTGCCATAAGGTGGGACATATGATTAATGATTGCTTCCTGCTAAAACACAAACAAGGGCTTCCTCTTCGTGCCAAGCCGCCAACAGGTGTTGGGCTAATTCGTAAGGTTGTGAGGTCTGAAACGAAACCGGTGTCTCAGGGTAACTGTAATTTGAAAGTCCCAGACCCCGGCCGCAGTTATGAACCGTTCATTTTGGAGGAGTTTGTGTCCCTACCGAATGACTCAGCGTCCGGTTAAAATCCTTAGCGATACTGGTGCGGCACAGTCGTTTATATTGTCTGTGTTGCCCTTATCCGATTATACATACTGTGGTTTCAGTGTGTTAGTTCAGGGTTTTGAAATGGGTTTTGTCCCAATGCCATTGCACTTTGTGAGTGTACACTGAGTTAATCAGTGGAATATTCAGAGTGGGGGTACGTCCTATTTTGCCAGTAAAAAGTGTGACCTTTATAATGGGAAACGATATTTCCGTAGGAAAGGTAGTACCCGTAATGGATAAAAGTGACCACTCTCTCTCTAATGAGCTGGCACAGAGTTATCCACGTGTTCCCCGCTTGTGCTGTCACTCGTGCTCAGGCACGACGAGGGTGACGTGATAGATTTGTCGAACACTGTTCTTTTCAAAGAGGTTGCTCAAGAGGATGGGTTGTGTGCTACCTCTGGGAAGCTGATCACTTCTGACAAACAGCCCAGGGAAGAATCGAAGAATGTTGAACTTATTGCTGATGCAATACATTTACCAGTCACTTGTGAGCTGCTGATTGTTAACCAAAAGGTTGACAACAAGCTTGCTAAATGTTTTTCAAAGGTTGTCTCATTGGAAGAGGTAAAGAAGAAGAACGTGGCTTACTTCATTGATGGTAATCTCCTCATGCGTAAATGGACATCCCATGTTGACACGGACGGAGATTGGAATGCTGTTTACCAAATAGTGATTCCTACAGCCTTTCGACAAAATGTGTTATCCCTTGCTCATGATCACCAGTGGTCTGGTCATTTAGGAATCACCAATACTTATGATCGGATCCTTCAACATTTCTTTTGGCCAGGTTTAAAACAAGATGTGGCTCAGTTCTGTCGGACATGCCACATGTCAGATAACAGGAAAACCAAATCAGGTTATTCCTCCCGCTCCTCTTTGTCCAATACCTGTCATAGGTGAACCATTCGATCAAGTGGTGGTTGATTGTGTTGGACCGTTACCGAAGACAAAATCGGGCAATCAGTTTCTGTTAATGGTTGTGTATGGCAACAAGATACCCCGAGGTAATCCTTCGCAGAGGAATGGCAGCTCCGGTAGTGAGTAAAGCCTTAATTAAATTCTTCATGACATTCGGGTTACCTAAGGTGGTATACAGTGATCAAGGTACTAATTTCCTATCAAAGCTCTTCAAGCAAGTGTTAAAATCCTTGTCAATTACGCACCGTGTGGCAAGCGCCTATCACCCTGAGTCTCAAGGTGCGCTTGAACAATGGCATCAGAAACTGAAGTCTATGCTACTAAAATATTGTTTGGAATCTGAGAAAGATTGGGATGATGGAGTTCCTCTAGTTTTGTTTGCTGCTCGTGAAACTGTACAGGAGTCCCTAGGGTTCAGCCCGGCTAAACTAGTGTTTGGTCACCAATGAAAGTCCTTAAAGAACAGTTTTTGTCCCAGGAGTTGTGTGGGAGAGATGAGAATGTGTTGGACTACGTTAGTCGCTTTCGTGAGCGCCTACACCAAACCTGTGCTCTCGCAAAGGAAGCTCCTCACAGAGGAGTCTCTTTCTCGTCCACTACAGCCAGGTGACCAAGTACTGGTGTTATTGCCTATTCCAGGACCTTCACTGTCAGCTTGTTTCTCTGGTCCTTATTTCATTGAAAATAAATTAAGTGAAACGGATTATGTGCTTCAAACTCCTGATAGAAAACGGCAATCTCGTGTGTGCCACATTAAGAAGTCTCTTTAATTCTGTGAATAAGACTTGTATCTTTTATCAATGTTTATTATGAGAATTTCTGCAAAACCACCGGATGTTTTGTAATCAAAATATTACTGCACGTACGCGCCAATGTAAACTGAGATTTTGGGATATAGTTATGCACATTATCGAACAAAACATACATGTATTGTGTAACATGATGTCCTATAAGTCATCTGATGAAGATCATCAAAGGTTAGTGAATCATTTTATCTATATTTCTGCTTTTTGTGACTCCTATCTTTGGCTGGGAAAATGACTTTTTTGACTTGGCTATGACATAACATATGTTTTGCTGTAAAGCATTTTTGAAATCGGACACGATGGGTAGATTAACAAGATATCTTTCATTTGCTGTATAGGACTTGTTAATGTGTGAAAGTTTACATATTTCTAAAATGTTTTTGAATTTCGCGCACTGCCTTTTCAGCGGAATGTTGTCGCGCAGAACCCCTTCGCTAGAAAGGTTAATGCAACCGCTGTGTCAGATTTAAAAAACTTTACAGAAAAAGCATAATCTTGGAACGGTGCTCAGAGCCCAAAACAGTCAGAGAAATATCTGCCATTTTGGAGTCAACAGAAGTTAGAACAAACACTAAATATTCACCTACCTTTGATCTTCATCAGAAGGCACTCCCAGGAATCCCAGTTCGACAATAAATGACTGATTTGTTCCATAAAGTCCATCATTTAGCCACTTGTTAGCGTGTTCAACCCAGTAATCCATCTTCATGAGGCGTGAGCACTTCGTCCAGACAAACTCAAAGTTCCGTTACAGATCGTAGAAACAAGCCAAACGATGTATGGAATTAACCTTTAGGATGTTTTTAACATAAATCAAGGTTCCAACAGGAGAATTTTATTGTCTGAAGAAAAGCACTGGAACGAGAGCAAACTCTGTCGGGAGCGCGCATCACAAACCTGAGACACCCTGCCAGACCACTGACTCAAAGAGCTCTCATGAGCCCCTCCTTTATAGTAGAATCCTCAAACCAGTTTCTAAAGACGTTTTACCTCTAGTGGAAGCTCTATGAAGTGCAACTTCATCCATATCTCACTGTGAATTCAATAGGGACTGGGTTCAATTGACCAAGATTTCTCACTTTCTGTTTGGATTTCTTCTCAGTTTTTGCCTGCCATATGAGTTCTGGTATACTCAGACATCATTCAAACAGTTTGAGAAGCTTCATAGTTTTCTATCCAATACTACTAATAATATGCATATATTAGCATCTGGGACAGAGTAGGAGGCAGTTCACTCTGGGCATGCTATTCATCCAAAAGTGAAATGCTGCCCCCTATCCCAAAAAGGTTAACATGTTGAAGGCATACCACACCCGACCCATCACCCAGTTAGATAGTAGCACCTTCCGCTGTTTTTTGAACTCTCTGCTGCTATGATAGTTTTCTGTCATATTGATGATGGATTAGAGTTGTGCAATACTCAGCAGCAGTGCGTTAGATTGCCCAACTCAGAAATGCTGCGGTCTCTCCAATCAGGTCTGGTTCATTTAACGGACGGACAGGCTGATATTGTGAGGCTACTACAGTTTTCCATGTCTCTTTTAATGACGTTCCTACTCGCACAAAGGTGTTGGAACATGACATTAATGTTGGAAATGCTGCCCCTATCAAGTAACACCCATATTGTGTCAATGCTTCTAAGAGGAAGATAATGATGAATGAGGTGAGATATTTGTTGGAGAATGACCTGGCGATGCCAAATTCATCCTTGGAGTTCTCCTTGCATTCTGGTTCCTAAACCTGATGGTACGTCCAGGTTATGTACGGATTATCGAAAGGTAAATTCTGTTACAATGCCAGATTTGCTCCCGTTACCCAGACTGGACGACTGTCTCGACACTGTTGGTCCTGCTAAGTAACTAAGTTGGACCTCTTAAAAGGTTAACCTCGCGTGCTTCTGAGATTTCTGCCTTTGTGACCCCAGACAACTTCCTACAATACTCAGTCATGGCTTTTGGGATGTGGAATTCATCAGCCACTTTCCAACGGCTGGTTAACCTCTGAGCACAGAACCCGGTAGCGGGCTGAAATTCCACAACATACGGTGATCGCTACATAAATAGTTATATTAAACATTCATGAAAACACAAGTGTCTCAAATGTATCGACAGCCTAGAATCTTGCTAATCCAACTACGTTATCAGATTAAAAAAATTATTTTACTGCGAAAGAATACGATGCGATTAGCTGCCTATAGAGCCCCATAAAAAACAATTTCAACCAGCACAGGCGTAACAAAATCACATACTGCTTTAAAATAAATAGTTTACCTTTTGACGATCTTCATCTGTTTGCAACCCCAATGTTCATTGTTACACAATGAATGATCTTTTGTTTGATCAAATCCGTTTTTATACTCTAACACAAAACATTTTGTGAACCGCTCGTGTCGTGAATTCCGTCTCATTCCATTTGACGCCACATTCCAGGTAAATAACCCACACAGAACGTGACTTTTCCAGTCATGTTTGGTTTCACTGCAATCAACTGGTTTGTTTGTAACACAATCAAACCTGATGGGTCATTTCGCGGGACGTATTGACTGAAAGAAACCGATTTGAAGACAACAAGTCATGACATCATTGTGCACCAATGATTTTCCCGCTGTTTCGTTGATTGACTGTATTTTAACCCAATGACCACTGATCGTCTTGAAATCTAGCCGGGTAGATGGCCAATGAGCTGAGGTAAATGGCAATAGGTCATGTTTATGTGTTGCAAGACCAACCCATGTAGTAAGCTCTGGTGTAAAGAGAGTAATTCGCTATTGAAGTTTCATACCGGAAGGAGAAACACATTTTACGCACAGCGTTGTTTCGCATATTCAGCTTTTTATATATCAATCATTATGGCGACTAAGTCAGGGAAAGCTAAATCTCAGTCTAGATATACAGATGTACACACAATTTTAGAAGAAATTGATTGGGAAAGTGAGACAGAGATTGTTGTAGGACGGTTCATTTAGCGATTGTGCAGGAATATTTTTGGAACGGGAGAGGACATCATTTTGGACTGGTAAGTTCTTCTCATGCTAATGCACTTGTTGGAAATTAATAATCTAAAATATTATTTGTGATTTTACAATTTTATTTTTTAGAAGCAATATGTAAACATGTAATGTCATGAAATGTGAGATACGTGTGTCTGCCGCCCCACCCCAACCCACATGAAATAGCCTATTTGAGGCTGTTGAGGGGAGGGCAGGCCCACAACAATGGCCAAAGTGAAATGGAGACAGTAGATACAGCTGGTCTGTTGTAATATTATAAAGACAATAGATCTAGCTGGTCTGTCATAATATATTCAACCTTATGTTATACCTGTTGATACAGGGCTCATATGTGAAACTATTCAAACTGAACATTTTCTTTCACAGTGACACAGACTCCGAATGGCAGCCCCCAGGGTCAAGGGGGCCATCCCCCACGGAAGCTGGTTCATCCAGCTCCTGCCACAAGTGGTGTTCATCTGCCCAAATGTATTTCTGCAGGCATGGATGTGCCTCTGGGCCAAAAGGGCATAGCATAGAGGCGTCGCTGTGTTCTTTGTAAAATGAAGTCCCCCATCACCTGCGCCACATGATTGGTGACCCTCTGCTTTACAGCAGAAAGAGACTGCTATGGCACCTGGCATCAGCAGAACAATATTGTGTAGAGTTTTGGCAAAGTGGGTAGGGTTATATCCTGCCTGTTTGACCCTGTCCGGGGTTCTCATCGGATGGGGCCACAGTGTCTCCTGACCCCTCCTGTCTCAGCCTCCAGTATTTATGCTGCAGTAGTTTGTGTCGGGGTGCTAGGGTCAGTTTGTTATATCTGGAGTACTTCTGTCTTATCCGGTGTCCTGTGTGAATTCAAGTATGCTCCCTCTAATTCTCTCTTTCTCTCTCTCGGAGGACCTGAGCCCTAGGACCATGCGTCAGGACTACCTGGCCTGATGACTCCTTGCTGTCCCCAGTCCACCTGTCCTTGCTGCTGTTCCAGTTTCAACTGTTCTGCCTGCGGCTATGGAGCCCTAAACTGTTCATATTTACTCTTGAGGTGCTGTCCTGTTGCATCCTCTACAACTACTGTGATTATTATTATTTGACCCTGCTGGTCATCTATGAACATTTGAAAATCTTGGCCATGTTCTGTTATAATCTCCACCCGGCACAGCCAGAAGAGGACTGGCCACCCCTCATAGCCTGGTTTCTCTCTAGGTTTCTTTCTAAGTTTTGGGCTTTCTAGGGAGTTTTTCCTAGCCACCGTGCTTCTACACCTGCATTGCTTGCTGTTTGGGGTTTTAGGCTGGGTTTCTGTACAGCACTTTGAGATATTAGCTGATGTACGAAGGGCTATATAAATACATTTGATTTGATAGAGGACTGAGGGTCTTCCAAATATTGAAAGTGTGTAAATAGTTACCCATGTTATTTTGTAAATGTATATATTTTTTTCTTATTTTTTCCCCATATTTCTTTCTCCATTTTTTTGGGAGGGTGTTTAGAATACCATTTTGGTATTTTGTATATAGTTATTTGTTTCAAAATGTATACCTTCACCAATTTGGCCACTTGGGTACATTTGGGCTACTTGTGTGGGACACCTGGGTGACTTCATGATAAATGCCATGTAGCACACTCATTTTGGAAGTTATCATTCTGAAAATTTGCACAAGTACTGTTGCCCTCTTATGTTTTTCACTGAAATTGTCCCCATCATCCTATCTGAATATTTGTTTTATCTTGTTCATTTTAACGATGATATAAAAAAATAAACATTTTTTGTCATTGTATTATCTAAACCAGATCTATTGTGTTAAATTCTCCTACCTTTTACACAAACTTCAGAGTGTTTTCTTTCAAATGGTACCAAGAATATGCATATCCTTGGTTCTGTGCCAGAGCTACAGGCTGTTAGATTTGTATGTCTTCAGGCGGAAATTGAAAAAAGTAGGGGGGTAGCTCTAAGAGGTTATTAACCCCTTAGTGTTTCTCCACCGGATGAACAACCAGAACCAGCGCCTTATGCGTTGGGCTCTCACTGTTCAAAATTATAATTTGGAGATCCGTCACAAATGGTTCTGATAATGTATTAGCAGATGCTTTGTCTCATGTGTATATATGATTTTTGGTATGTTTTGTAAATACTGTGGTCTCAATTCCCCCCTAAGGTTGCTCTTTTAAGGGTGGGAGTGTTATGGGTACAGGTATCCTGTGTGTCCTGTTTCTTTTCTCTCCTTCTCCCCTCACAGGTGGCAATCATCATCAATCAGAAGAGACCTGTTTCCATTACCCAATCACATCCCCTTTCCCTTGGTTTAAAAACCCATTCAGTTTTCTCTGGATCTCAATCTGTCTCTCTCCATCTCTATTTGTATGCAGAGATCTCTCTTTTGTTTTTTGCAACTACAATTCACTTTGTCCAATATCCTGTGAGTTTTGTTATGGTGTTTGTTTGATGGTGGTGAAAGGGGATACCAAGACAAGTTGCCCATGAGCATACACTACCGGTAGGTAAACTTTGTCTAAATACACTAGTTAGAACTGCTAGCTGTTGTTGAAGCAGGTAGACTAGCTTAGGGGTGCTTATGATTTCTTTCCTTGGGTCCAGCTCAGCCCCCTTTCCCGCTCTCCTTTACCATGTGTTTAAAAATACCCCCCCCCCCCCCCCCCAGACTGCTGGGCCAAAGGGATTCGTCACACACACACACACACAAACATTACCATTGAGTCCTTTACATCAATCATACCATGCTTCCTAATTTCCTGTGCCTGTACTTCACTTACTAGATAACTGTGTTGGTGGTTTATGTATGCAAACTAGATTACGTATCAATTATTTATGTTAACAGCTCCATGCTCCCACGACCACATGGAACACTAGTAGACTTTTGGTATCGGCAATGAATCTCTTCATAAATCCTGTGTGGGTCAGAGCGATGCCAAAGACATGGGTTCAATTCCCGCAGGATCATGCACATGCTAAAGAGAAATGCACTCACTGTACTGTGTCTTTAGATAAGAGCATATGCAAACTGGCATACATAATTATAGCATTACTCTTGGCATTCCCCATAGATCTATTCCTAAAGCATTGACATGGCTACAGTATCTAGTGGCATCTGACCACAGAGCAAAACTGTGGCTGTTTTCCTGAACATATGACTGCATTGTGTAGTATGTAAGTCAACCCATTACTCTATGGTAATATGCAATACAAGCGTCCTGATGATAGTGATGTATGATAGATAGTATTCCATTTCCAGCTAGAGGTTCCAGTTGCAACAGTTCCAAGAGGTGCTCCAGTAGTGTAGACATATGGCATCACAAGTAGGCTATTATCAATCTGGCTCAGACAATACACCTTATCTTGCTACCTAGTGAGACACAACTCTCTTTAAAGGGCCAAGAGATAAAGATACATTTTATTTCCTAACACAGACAAACTCTTACTGTGCTCAAGCTTGACATAAGTACATAAAAAATGTGGAAGCTTATCAGTGCGCGTCACATTTATGCAACCCTTTGTACTGGTATAGTCCTGCAGAGAAGGCTTAGATCGGCAGGAATGTCAGTTTGGGTCTTTACTTTCACAACTATGTTATAAATGTAGCAGAGATGGCCCCTGCTTTGGCTGTGCTGTAATCTTGTCAGCCATTTGACAACAAGACGCTATGGCATCCTTAGAGTACAGTAATCTCTGTTAATTAAAAGGAGTGATCTAAAATTCAAACAATAAAGCAAATTAATGGCTGTATCACATCTGCTCCTGCCACACCCCATTGTGATCATACGGTGTCTGCTTGACCTGCAGCCATTCCCCAGTACTCTTTCTCTCTCTCTCTCCCCCCCTCCCTTTCTGATTGTGTGGTTGGAGACAGGTGTGCTGGAGTCGGAGCAGATCCTTACCAGCTGCAACTCATTCCATTATCAAGACCTCTACAAACTCAGTCCTGCCACTTCCATTCTGCCAAATCGTAATCTCTGCTCAGTCAGTTTATGCTTCTAGCCATAATTATTCAAGATCCTGTTAGCCTGCTGTACCGGGTTTCCCTGCCTGACGCTGTTTATCCTCTCACTGCAGTTTTTCCACTCTGGCTCCTGTCTCCTGTTCCACACCTTATCACCCTGCTACCTTGTTCTGGACCCACCACTCCCTTGGATTCCGATCCAGACCTGTTTCCTCTGTCCAAACCCAGCTCACTCCAACCTCAGCCTCCACTTCTGGTTTCCTACAACTCATCCGAGCTTCCCTGCATCTGCACTTCATCTCTCCCTGTGTACAAGAAATCTTGTTTCATTCATCCCTGTTTCCTGGTCTGAGTCTGCTCTTGGGTTCCACTGTGCTGCTCTGCCTGACAGTGATCCAGATGGCCCCTTTCGCAATGTTGAGCATATTGTCACTGTCTGATAACCTGTTTGGGGTAGGGGGCAGCATTTTCACTTTTGGATAAATAGTGTGCCCAAACTGAACTGCCTCCTACTCTGTCCCAGATCCTAATATATGCATATTATTAGTATTGGATAGACAACACTGAAGTTTCTAAAATTGTTTGAATCATGTCTGAGTATAACAGAACTTATTTAGCAGACGAAACCCAGAGGACAAACCATTCAGATTTTTTTTTGGAAGTCACTGTCTTTTCAATATGTTTTCATGGGAATGCAGAATTGACTTTCCTGGGGTTCCTACCACTTCCACTGGATGTCACCAGTTTGTAGAAATTGGTTAAGATTTTTCCTTTGTGTAATGAAGAAGTACCATTGCTCAGAACGATAGAGACGCGTAACCAGAAAAGTAGCGTCAGTTTGTTTTGCTCCTGTCTTGAACAGAGATCTTCAATTTGATTTATATGCATGTTTAGAAATACCTAAAGTTGTATTACAAAAGTAGTTTGAAATGTTTTGGCAAAGTTTACAGGTAACTTTTGAGATGTTTTGTAGCGACGTTGCGTAAGTTGGAGGCGTTGTTTTTCTGGATCAAACTCTCCAAATAAATGGACATTTTGGATATCGATGGAATTAATTGAACAAAAGGAGCATTTGTGATGTGTATGGGACATATAGGAGTGCCAAGAAAAGAAGCTTGTCAAAGGTAAGGCATGAATTATATTTTATTTCTGCGTTTTGTGTCGAGCCTGCAGAGTTGAAATATGCTACTCTCTCATTGTTTACTGTTGTGCTATCATCAGATAATAGCATCTTATGCTTTCGCCGAAAAGCCTTTTTGAAGTCTGACATGTTGGCTGGATTCACAACGAGTGTAGCTTTAATTTGCTATCTTGCATGTGTAATTTAATGAAAGTTATTTTTATAGAAATGTATTTGAATTTGGCTCTCTACATTTTCCATGGCTATTGGCCATGTGGGACGCAAGCGTCCTGCCTACCCGAGAGGATAACCTCTTATTTTCAAAACTGTGTGTGGTATGTATTTGTGTATGTATGTATATATATGCACCAAGGGAAAAAAATATTTCTTTATTTTAATTGTATTTTTTTTTTTTTTTTTTTTTAAGCCTGTCACATCGGAATGTGTTTTGTTGGTTGATTGAACAGTTCTTGTTTAACTTTAACTTCTTGACCATACTTGAGACGCAGACGTCTCAAGTATGCCCCTGGAAATGCAAATGCGCTACGCTAAATGCTAAATGTACTCGTTACAACTCAATCTTTGATCAAAATTCACAAGCAGGGTATTGAATTAAAGCTACACTCGTTGTGAACCTAGCCAGCAAGTCAGATTTTTAAAATGCTTTTCGGCGAAAGCATGAGAAGCTATTATCTGATAGCATGCACCCCCCAAAATGCCAGCACGACACGTAAACAACAGATTTTGCGGTAGCCGGCGCTACCCAAAACGCAGAAATAAAATATAAAACATTCATTACCTTTGACGAGCTTCTTTCTTGGCACTCCTATATGCCCCATAAACATCACTATTGGGTCTTTTTTTCGTTTAAATCGGTCCATATATACCCAAAATAGCTTTGTATGGAAGCTGTGTCATTCAGAAAAAAACATCGTTTTTAAACGCTGCGTAATTTTTTAAAATTAAAAAAGTCGACGATAAACTTTCACAAAACACTTCGAAATCCTTTTGTAATCCAACTTTAGGTATTAGTAAACGTTTATAATCTAACAAAATGATTACAGGGCGATGTATTTTCAATAGGTCTTCGCTTGGAAATCAATGGCTGCTAATGCCTTCATCAACTACATCCGGGTGAAGACTGGGGAAAATGGATGCCAGAGATGGATTTTCCAACAATTAATTCAATTGAAAATGACGACAATGGCGACATCGTGTGGAATTTGTATGAATTGCAGGCAGGTCGATATTAAATTCTGTTCTCTTTTAACAACTCGTGGAAGTGACTTATGGAAATTATTTTTAGCTTTCAGAGCAGTTTTTCTTGCGTTTTTCAATGAAACACACGATCTGTTATAGTCACAGCCGTGATTTAACCAGTTTTATAAACTTCAGAGTGTTTTCTATCCACACATACTAATCATATGCATATACTATATTCCTGGCATGAGTAGCAGGACGCTGAAAAGTTGCGCGATTTTTAACAGAATGTTCGAAAAAGGAGGGGGTAGAAGTAAGTTAACAAACATACAATTATGACACTTTAGAAGCTATTTTGTATACAATATATTGGTCCTAGAGTCATAATGTTCAGGGTGCATTAAGGAGAGTTTCTGCTTTCAATAAATACTGCCGGGGTGTTAAGCATATCCCAGTTTAGGTCACCTAACAGAACGAACTCTGAAGATAGATGGGGGGGCAATCAATTCACATATGGATTCCAGAGCACAGCTGGGAGCTGGGCGGGTCTATAAGAGGCAGCAACAGTGATGAAACCTTGTAACAAAATGTTTGCCAATGTCCACAATCTAAGCTAGATGCCCTCAATCTCACACAAATTATCAAGGAACCCACCAGGTACAACCCTAAATCTGTAAACATGGGCACCCTCATAGATATTACCCTGACCAACTTGCCTTCCAAATACACCTCTGCTGTTTTCAATCAGGATCTCAGCTATCACTGCTTCATTGCCTGCATCCTCTATGGGTCCGCGGTCAAACGACCACCTCTCATCATCGTCAAACGCACCCTAAAACACTTCTGCGAGCAGGCCTTTCTAATTGAACAGGCCCGGGTGTCCTGGAAGGATATTGACAACATCCCATCAGTCGAGGATGCCTGGTCGTTCTTTAAAAGTAATTTTCTCACCATCTTAAATAAGCACACCCCTTTCAAAAAATGTAGAACTAAGAACAGATATAGACCTTGCTTCACTCCAGACCTGACTGCCCTCGACCAGCACAAAAACATCCTGTGGCCGACTGAACTAGCATTGAATAGTCCCCGTGATATGCAACTTTTCAGGGAAGTCAGGAACCAATATACATGCTAGAGGTCGACCGCTTAATCGGGATGGCCGATTAATTAGGGCCGTTTTCTTAACAATCGTTATTTTTGGGCGCCGATTTGCCATTTTTAAAAAAATTTATACCTTTTATCAAGTCAGTTAACACGTTCTTAAATTCAATGACGGCCTAGGAACGGTGGGTTAACTGTCTCATTCAGGGGCAGAAGGACAGATTTTCACCTTGTCAGCTCGGGGGATTCAATCTTGCAACCTTACAGTTAACTAGTCCAACGCAATAATGACCTGCCTCTCTCTCGTTGCACTCCACAGGGAGACTGACTGCATGTTACGCGAATGCAGTAAGCCAAGGTAAGTTGCTAGCTAGTTAAACTTATCTTATAAAAAACAATCAATCATAATCACTAGTTAACTACACATGGTTGATATTACTAGATATGTCCTGCGTTGCATATAATCTGACTGAGTATACAAGTATCTAAATATCTGACTGAGCGGTGGTGGGCAGAAGCAGGCACGTAAACATTCATTCAAACAGCACTTTCATGCGTTTTCCCAGCAGCTCTTTGTTGTGCGTCAAGCATTGCGCTGTTTATGACTTCAAGCCTATCAACTCCCGAGATGAGGCTGGTGTAACCGAAGTGAAATGGCTAGCTAGTTAGCGTGCGCTAATAGTGTTTCAAACTTCACTGGCTCTGAGCCTTGGTGGTTGTTTCCCTTGCTCTGCATGGGTAGCGCTGCTTCGATGGTGGCTGTTGTCATTGTGTTGCTAGTTCGAGCCCAGGGAGGAGGGAGTAGCGGGACAGAAGCTATACTGTTACACTGGCAATACTAAAGTGCCTATATGAACATCCAATAGTCAAAGGTTAATGCAATACAAATGGTATAGAGGGAAATAGTCCTATAACTACATCCTAAAACGTCTTCCCTGGGAATATTGAAGACTCATGTTAAAAGGAACCACCAACTTTCATAAGTTCTCATGTTCTGAGCAAGGAACTGAAACGTTAGCTTTCTTACGTACTTTCTTCTCCAACACTTTGTTTTTGCATTATTTAAAACAAATTGAACATGTTTCATTATTTACTTGAGGCTAAATTGATTTTATTGATGTATTATATCAAGTTAAAATAAGTGTTCATTTAGTATTGTTGTCATTGTCATTATTACAAATAAAACATTTAAAATCAGACGATTTTAATCGGTATCGACTTTTTTGGTCCTCCAATAATCGGTATCGGTGTTGAAAAATCCTAATCAGTCGACCTCTAATACACTCAGTCAGTCAGGAAAGCAAATGCTAGCTTTTTCAAACAAATTTGCATCCTGTAGCCCTAACTCAAAAGTTTTGGGACACTAAAGTCCATGGAGCATAAGAACACCACCTCCCAGCTGCCCACTGCACTGAGGCTAGGTAACACTGTCACCACTGATAAATCCACGATAATCGAGAATTTCAATAAACCTTTCTCCTCTCCTGGCCATGCTTTCCTTCTGGTTACCCCAACACGGGCCAACAGCTCTGCACCCCCCGCAGCTACTTTCCCAAGCCTCCCCATTTCTCCTTCACCCAAATCCAGATAGCAGAAGTTCTGAAAGAGCTGCAAAACCTGGACCCGTACAAATCAGCTGGGCTAGACAATCTGAACCCTCTCTTTCTAAAATTATCCGCCGCCATTGTTGCAACCCCTATTTCCAGTCTGTTCAACCTCTTTCGTATCGTCCGAGATCCCTAAAGATTGGAAAGCTGCTGCAGTCATCCCCCTCTTCAAATGGGGTGACACTAGACCCAAACTGTTAAAGACCTATATCCACCCGGCCGCTGTCTTCCTAAAGTTTTTGAAAGCCAAGTTAATAAACAGATCACTGACCATTTACAATCCCACCGTACCTTCTCCGTTGTGCAATCCGGTTTCCGAGCTGGTCACGGTTGCACCTCAGCCACGCTCAAGGTACTAAACTATATCATAACCGCCATCGATAAAAGACAGTACTGTGCAGCCGTCTTCATCGACCTGGCCAAGGCTTTCGACTCTGTCAATCACCTTGGTTTCTCAAATGACTACCTCGCCTGGTTCACCAACTACTTCTCAGACAGAGTTCAGTGTGTCAAATCAGAGGGCCTGTTGTCCGGACCTCTGGCAGTCTATATGGGGGTACCACAGGGTTCAATTCTCGGGGCGACTATTTTCTCTGTATATATCTTTAATGTTGCTCTTGCTGCGGGTGATTCCCTGTTCCACCTCGCAGACAACACCATTCTGTATACAGCTGGTCGGCTTGCCCTCACTACATATTCGTCGCCAGACCCACTGGCTCCAGGTCATCTAAGTCTTTGCTAGGTTAAGCTCCGCCTTATCTCAGATCACTGGTCATGATAACAACACGCTCCAGCAGGTACAGTTGAAGTTGGAAGTTTACATACGCTTAGTTTGGAGTCATTAACTCGTTTTTCAACCACTCCACATATTTCTTGTTAACAAATTTATAGTTTTGGCAAGTCGGTTTAGGACATCTACTTTGTGCATGACAAGTAATTTTTCCAACAATTGTTTACAGACAGATTATTTCACTTTAATTCACTGTATCACAATTCGTGGATCAAAAGTTCACATACCCTAAGTTGACTGTGATGTTAAACAGCTTGGAAAATTTCAGAAAAAGATGTCATGGCTTTAGAAGCTTCTGATAGGCTAATCGACATAATTTGAGTCAATTGGAGGTGTACCTGTGGATGTATTTCAAGGGCTACCTTCAAACTCAGTGCCTCTTTGCTTGAAATCATGGGGAAATCAAAATAAAACAGCCAAGACCTAAATAAAACAATTATAGATCTCCAAGTCTGTTTCATCCTTGGGACCAATTTCCAAAGGCCTGAAGGTACCACGTTCATCTGTACAAACAATAGTACGCAATTATAAACACCATGGGACCACGCAGCCATCATACCGCTCAGGAAGAAGACTCGTTCAGTCTCCTAGAGATTAACGTACTTTGGTGCGAAAAGTGCAAATCAATCCCAGAACAACAGCAAAGGACCTTGTGAATGTGCTGGAAGAAACGGATACAAAGGTATCTATATCCAACCGCAAAAACGAGTCCTATATCGACATAACCTGAAAGGCCACTCAGCAAGGAAGAAGCCACCGCTCCAAAACCACCATACAAAAGCCAGACTACGGTTTGCAACACATGGGGACAAAGATCGTACTTTTTGGAGAAATGTCCTCTGGTCTGATGAAACAAAAATAGAAATGTTTGGCCATAATGACCATCGTTATGTTTGGAGGGAAAAGGGGGATGCTTGCAAGCTGAAGAACACCATCCCTACCCGGAAGCACGGGTGTAGCAGCATCATGTTGTGGGGGTGCTTTGCTGCAGGAGGGACTGGTGCACTTCACAAAATTGATGGCACCATGAGGATGGAAAATGATGTTGATATATTGAAGCTACATCTCAAGACATCAGTCAGGAAGTTAAAGCTTGGTCTCAAATGGGTCTTCCAAATGGACAATGACCACTAGCATACTTCAAAAGTTATGGCAAAATGGCTTAAGGACAACACAGTCAAGGTATTGGAGTAGCCATCACAAAGCTCTGACCTCAATCCTATAGAAAATTTGTTGGCAGAACTGAAAAAGTGTGTGCGAGCAAGGAGGCCTACAAACCTGATTCCGTTATTCCAGCTCTGTCAAGAGGAATGGGCCAAAATTCACAATTCATTATTGTGGGAAGCTTGTGAAAGGCTACCCGAAACGTTTGACCCAAGTTAAACATTTTTAATGCAATGCTACCAAATACTAATTGAGTGTATTTAAACGTCTGACCCACTGGGAATGTGATGAAAGAAATAAAAGCTGAAATAATTCTCTCTACTATTATTATTACATTTCACATTCTTAAAATAAAGTGGCGATCCTAACTGACGTAAGACAGTGACGTTTTACTCTGATTAAATGTCAGGAATTGTGAAACTAAGTTTAAATGTATTTGGCTACGGTGTATGTAAACTTCCGACTTCAACTGTATATCTCACTGGTCATCCCCAAAGACAACACCTATTTTGGCCACCTTTCCTTCTAGTTCTCTGCTGCCAATGACTGGAACGAATTGCAAAAACTTAACTTTAAACATCAGCTATCTGAGCAGCTAACCGATCGCTGCAGCTGTACATAGCCCATTCAATCTACCTTCCTCATCCCCATATTGTTTTTATTTACTTTTCTGCTCTTTTGCACATCAGTATTTCTTCTTGCACATCATCTGCACATCTATCACTCCAGTGTTAATTTGCTAAATTGTAATACATTCGCTATTATGGCCTATTTATTGCCTTACCTTCTCATGCCATTTGCACACGCTGTGTATATAGACTTTCTTTTTTTCTATTGTGTTATTGACTGTACGCTTGTTTATTCAATGTTTAACTCTGTTTGTGTCGCTTTGCTTTATCTTGGCCAGGTCGCAGTTGTAAATGAGAACTTGTTCTCAACTAGCCTACCTGGTGAAATAAAAAATGTAATAAAAATCAGACCGCAACGATATGAGACTTTGATTATCTTGTTGTAAAGCTGTGAGTCTCAAGGGAAGAGAAGCATCATGCTGTTCAGAGGCCAGGTACTGTAGAGCTCAGAGTAGACCAAGCCATTTGTCACAGTCTGCTAATGTGTTTACTGTGGAAGACACCACTTCCCCTTTTAGCTCCCCTGGGGAGTAGCAGCCTAGCCTTGGTCTGGCCCTGCAGTCTGACTTACTCCCACTTGGTCTCCAAGCTGCCTCTCTTATTCCTACATGGTCCCCCTCAGGGGCAGATTGGCCATCTGACAATTCTGTCAAATGCCAGATGGGCTGGACATTTTTTGTTGTTGGGTGGGCTGACACACACAAAAACATGTTTTTTATATAAAAATAAAACCATGAAAAAGGTATCATGCCTGGTGTTAAGATGTTTTGTCATTTTTTTCCCCCTGCAATTTCGCAATTGTTATACCAATCTATAATGAGCCTTTGGCTGATCAGTCGGCAATGGCCGGCCCCCATGCCAAGATAAGCTGGCCCGGTTTTCTGATAGACTGAGATGAGGTCACGCAAACTCATTCAAAGGGATCGGGCGTCACTGTTTAAGTCAGGTAGGCAAGTTGAGAACAAGTTCTCATTTACAACTGCGACCTGGCCAAGATAAAGAAAAGCAGTTGGACAATACAACAACACAGAGTTACACATGGAATAAACAAAACATACAGTCGAAGCAAGTCTATATACAGTGTGTGCAAATGAGGTGAAGAAAAGGGAGGTATGGCAATAAATAGGCCATGGTGGCGTAAATAAGAATTTGTTCTTAATTGACTTGCCTAGTTAAATAAATAAATGTAAATACATAAAAGTAAAATGCAGCATTAGCAAAGAGACCAGATCCGACTCTGTCATCAGTTAGACAGCCAAGATCAAGGGTAGTAAAAAACAAAGTGTGCCTATAAATGTAGAAAGAGCATATTCTACATTGTCACCTCAATCAAAACATCCTATTACTTTGGGAGGCTAAAACCATGATTTGGTTAAACAGTAAAGTGCATTATCCTCATGATTTATGTAATGAAAGTGTCTGCCCTGTGCCCTTTCTGGGGCCTGTTGCTGTGATGAGCGAGCCACTGCTGTCCTCACATGTGCTCGAGAGAAATGCATTCTGATCATATAACATTTGAAATGCGGGAAAACACATATCTTTGTTATGTGTCAGCACTACTGCCTGAATCGGGTTGTGTGTATGGGGAGTGACGCCCCCAGTGATGTGGGCTGGTGTGGATAAAATTCAGGGCCATAATCTTGTCCCAGTCGGCCCCTGATGTAAGTTGAAAACATTGTTAAAAGCCCTGTTTGTGTGTTTGTGTAACCAGTTGCACAGGCTTTTGTAGTTGCGTTTCCTAAATAATAATTCCTGATTGAATGAACTTATGAGATACGCTGAGAAAACGCATCATTTTAAGTTGGCTGAAACTTTTGCCTAAGTTTTCTCTAGTGAAGTTTGGGCCAACTAAAAATGTTAAGTTCAGGTAACACTTTGACCCGAAATGTAAGTAAACTAAAAAAGACTGGAATCAGTGACATTAAGGTCTTTGTCTCTCCTTTTCTCCCTCTTTTGCTCTCCATCTCTTTATCTTCATCTCTCTCTCGTGTTCTTTCTCTCTCTCTCTCTCTTTTTATTTCTCTCGCTCTCTGTTAAGCGTGATATACCAAACCTTATGCAGATTGTAAACAACCTCAGGGCCTCCCTCCTACTTGAGCCTAACATTCTTCTCCTGCCAATCACTTATAATTGGATAAGCAACAGAAAAACATGGGCAATTTATTAATAATTTCAAATAAAAATAAGACCCTATGGGATATCAAAGTAAGCAGGCACACACACACACAACGAGACAATATGTGTGTGGTTGCTATTAGATAGAAAGAGCACATTTTCTGTTGACTAACTTCCTTTACCAGAATGGTGTTTTCTGTTTTGGGATCCCTCACCCCTTCATACCTCCCTAACAGTGGCCACCGACTGTAATGCACCCATCTGTCACTGGTAACTTTTCCATATGCAGCAGCAGTGTCAGACTCCCTCAGACACCCCTCAGCCAGCCATATTTATTAAGCAACAGCCTACCCTCCCATACGCTTCAATACTCTTCCACCTCTATTTTAAGAGTCAAGGTGTTTCCATGACAACTCAGAGGTGAGGTGTGGGCATCACGGGTATGTTGCTGGTGTTTATTTTAAGGTCTAGCCACAAAATCTGGATTTTGAAACAAGAAAATATGAGAGGAATCGGAAACAACAACCAATCATCCTTGTCAAACTGAAAAACCTGCTCTCTGAAAACATTAAACTGATTGAAACAACAATGGATAAATGACAGTTGTGGAATGTGTGTCAAAAGGTCAATTAGGGGGTACTTCTATTTGTCCTGTTTCACACATGTACAAGTGTGAAATAATGTTTTTTTTTGCAGAGACCCTCGTCCGAGTTAGGGTTGGCCGGGGTTCTTAACTGACTTGCCTGGTTAAATAAAAGTTAAATAAAAAATATAAAATGGGGACACAACCAGGGATCAGCCATTATGGACAGTAACCCTGGACTCAAGGACAGATTGACAGAGACTTCACCTAGTCAGCTTCAACTAGCAACCTTTGGTTGCTGGCCCAACGCTCTAACAGCTAGGCTATCTGCCGTAAGTGTGTGTGTGGACATGTTTAACTATACTTGTGGCGACCAGAACTCCTCATGGCCTAGACTGAATCTCTAGCCGCGTCCTCAAAGCTTGTGGCAGACCAGGTGGTTTGATCTTGACGTTTACACAAATCAGACACGGACAACTTCAAGGGTGTTAATTTAAAACAATAAAGGAAAAGAAAAGAAACAGGGCTTTCTTCCAGGTTACCGCCTCCTGGGCTCAGAGGAATGCTGTCTCCTCTAGGGTAGAACACCAAGCCCCTTGGCTCTAGTAGACTGTGAGGATGTCTATCCGGTAACAACCTCTCACTATCTCCAACCCTCCTGTGTGCTGCCCTCCTGGCAGCTTTATGGGCCCCGTATGGTTAGAGAGCAATTAGCCCCTTGATTACTCACCAACCTCAAAAAGCCACAATTATTCCTGGCCGTACCTGTCGAAACCTGGCACGTCCAGCAGAGGGAGCCACCGCCGCATGATGTAGACTCCGTCTGTCACCAGGCCTCATTGAGTCTCCCCCTGGTGTCTTGTCTTCCCCCCTCCCCTTCGCCTTGTCGGTGAGGGGGCGGTCGTCAGTGCGATGTGCATCTCCCTTCTCGTAGAAGGGACAAAACCACCTGGTGACTCGATCGTTCGTGTCCTTTCCGCTGGCCATCCAGACCAGGGGAGCATGGTCTGTGACCAGGGTGAAGTGGGTGCCCAACAGGTAATACTTAAGACTGTTGCGCGCCTACTTCACCGCTAGACACCCTTTCTCGACAATCGAGTACATCTTTTCTCTGGGTATAAAGTTCTGGCTCATGTACATGATGGGCTGTTACGTGGATGCTACTCCATAGAGACCGAACAGGAGGACCCGGTATTGGTATAAGACGTCCGGTGTCGAGAATCTTCTCCCGGGAGGAGGCTGCCAAGGGTACCTGCCAATATTCCTTGGTCAGGTCCAGGGTGCTGATGTACCGGGCCTTTCCCAACCGGTTGATGAGCTCATCCACCCTCGGCATGGGGTAGGCGTCAAACAAACTGATGTCGTTCACCCCCCGAAATTCATTACAGAACGCAGACTATCATCCGGTTTAGGCACCAACGCGATGGGGCTGCACCATGCGCTGTGGGACTCCTCAATGACTCCCATCCTCAGCATAGCCTCCACATCCTGCTTCTCAGCCTTCCTTCGCGCCTCAGGGATCAATGAGCTGCCAGAGCACTTGTTTCTGGGCCTGTCGTAGGTCCTCATTGCTCGGGACCACCACTGGTCCTGTCGACGTCCCGGGTTTTGACCACAGCAAAGGCAGTCTCCCCAACTGCCGTACACGTTTACGGGTCCCAGCTTCTCTGTCACCTCGTATGGCACGTGCCATGTTGCCAGGAACTTACATTCTGTTGTAGGGGTTAAAACTAACACCTTTTTACCCACATGGAACTCTCTGGGCTGGGTACCCCGATTGTAGACCTTGGCTTGGGAATACTGGGGCTTCTTCATATGTTCCCTTACCACTGGCCATATGGCTGTCATCCGCTCCCTCATCGTCTCTGTGTTCCACCACGCATCATAATGGGGCTGGCTGGGCTTTCCACACCTCCTTGATGAGATCCAGTAGGTTGTGTGGTCTCTTCCCGTAGAGCAGTTCAAAAAGAGAGGCCTGGGCACTTCTCGGTTTGAGAACATTAGGGGAAGTAGTAACTGGTCCCAGTTATTCCCGTCCCCCTCGATGACCTTCCGCAGCATTTATTTGAGCAACTTATTGAACCATTCAACGTGCCAATCCATCTGGGGATGAAAGACAGAGGTCTAGATCTGCTTTATCTGTAGGAGAGCACACAAATCTTTCATTAGTCTGGACATGAACTCGATACCTTGGTCAGACAGGATCTCATTTGGGATGCCCACCCGGCTGAAGAGGTGGAATAGCTCCCGGGCGATTCCATTGGAGATGGCCGCCCATAGGGGAATGGCCTCGGGATATTGGGATAATCTACTATTACAAGGATGTACCAGTGTCCTCTGGACATTTTTACCAGGGGGCCCACTATGTCCACGGTGAAGCGTTCAAATGGCACTCCAATGATCGGTAGGGGAACCAGCGGGTTACGGAAGGGTGTTTTTGGGGCGGTGATTTGACACTCTGGTGAGCAGCGGCAATAATCTTCCATGACCGATCCATTCCCGAGTCTTCTCCATTCCCACATGTGCCCCCAACAAAAGGGTGTAGGCCAGCTAAAGAACGGTTTCAAAGTATCGACGGGGCAGCAACAGCACTTCTCGAAGTTCCCCCTGTTCGTGCGACACCTGATACAACAGGTCATTTTTTTATTTGGAAATGGGGGTATCGCCAGTCCCTCATCCCTAGAAGAAGCTGGCCATCCACCGCTATCACTTGGGCCTCGGTGGCTTTCAAGTTCCTCCCACTGGTGGCTTTCAAGTTCCTCCCACTGGGTGGTCCTGAACAGATGTCTCGGCATGCTCCTCCTCTCATTGTTCACCAGCTGAGGTTGGTTCCGGCGCTCCCTCGAACCCCGACTCTGGGTCCGTAGACATGGGATTGGCAACCGCTTGTGTCCGGGCTGCGCAGCCGAAGGTCCATCCCGCTTTCGCCGATCGCCGGCTGGTACTCTTTTTCCCAGCATGTGCCTCCACAGTGCTGTGAATAGTGGACAATCTCATCCCACGAGGAGGGGTACCGGCAATTCACCCTTGTGGCCTCATGATGGTGGTCTAATACCTCTTGGTGTTGCTGTGTATGCTGGAGACGGACATCTCCTCATCACGGTTGGTCGGATGGGCCAGCAGGCATGCTTGTTCGAGCGTTACCAGACTCCCGGAATCCAACAGAGCGTGGGTGTTGTGACAGTCGACTTTCACCGGGACCATGGGTGCTGGTGGTTTGCTGTTGGCCCAACAGGCGGTGACATATCCTGCATCTCCAGGGCCTGTCATGCCAAATAATGTCCCCCGACCAAATAGTGTCCACCTCTCCGTCACAATGGGATTCGATAAACTATTAGCGTCCATTGCTATATCAATGGTGTGATGACCTAATGATTAGAATTTTGGAGATCATTACAGCCTAAATGACAATTTTCATCATCGCTATGCAAACAAAGCTTGTTTAGCTAATAAAATGAAAACATTATTTAAAGCTACTTTTGTGTACCTTGTTAACATTACAACATGAAATCAATGTCTTAAACGTGTAAGTAAACGTGTAATCTGCATGAACACCTAGTGAAACTGCTGTGAAGAGTGGCAATATTTAAGATTTTAGTACATAAACTTAGTTTTTAGTACAGTTGTGTCATGAATTTATTTTCACATATTTTTTTTTGTACACTCACATGACAATTCAAACTAAAATACTGAATTCTGGTGTTTGGAATATAGAGGAGATGGTTGCTGTGTGGGTGGGAGGTTCGGCCTGTCACTTGTTCTCAACAGGCAGCCAGTGTCAGAAGGGGGACTTGAAGAGTAAGACTGCAAAGTCCAGGCACTACTGCTCTCTTTGTTCTGAGTGTTTGCAGTGGTAGCGTTTTTAGCAGATATTGACAACAACTGTAACTGTAGATGATGGAATGAAAAGTTGGAGGGTGTTAGTAATAGAGGACATCAGCTGCATCCACGTCTGGGTGGTGGGCAGAATTCCTAGATCTTGGAGAACAGGAGGCCGTCACGACGCTTGCGTCCCACTTGGCCAAAAAACAGGGAAAATGCAGCGCGGCAAATTCAAAAATTTTATATAAAAATCAAACTTTCATTAAATCACACATGTAAGATATTCAATTAAAGCTACACTCGTTGTGAATCCAGCCAACATGTCAGATTTTAAAAAGGCTTTTCGGCGAAAGCATAAGAAGTGATTATCTGATGATAGCACAACAGTCAACAAAGAGGGTAGCATATTTCAACCCTGCAGGCGCTACACAAAACGTAGAAATGAAATATAAAACATGCCTTACCTTTGACAAGCTTCTTTTGTTGGCACTCCAATATGTCCCATAAACATCACAATTGGTCCTTTTGTTCGATTAATTCTGTCGATATATATCCAAAATGTCAATTTGTGGCGCGTTTGATCCAGAAGAGAACAGCTTCCAAAATGCGCAACGTCACTACAAAATATTTCAAAAGTTGCCTATAAACTTTGCCAAAATATTTCAAACTACTTTTGTAATACAACTTTAGGTATTTTTAAATGTTAATAATCAATCAAATTGAAGACGGGTCTATGTGTGTTCAATACAGGAAGACAACAAACCAAGCTACTTTTCAAGTCTTGCGCAACTCTCAACAGTGTTACGCAGTTCCTAGTTGGCCCTACTTCTTCATTGCACAAATTAATAACCTCAACCAAATTCCAAAGACTGGTGGAAGCGGTAGGAACTGAAAACAAGTTCCTAAGAAATATAGTTTGCCAATGAGAACTCGGTGAACAGACACCTAAAAAAAAAAAATTCTGAACGGTTAGTCCTGCTACATAAGTTCTGTTATACTCACAGACATGATTCAAACAGTTTTAGAAACTTCAGAGTGTTTTCTATCCACATCTATTAATAATATGCATATACTTATATTCTTGGCATGAGTAGCAGGAAGTTAAAATTGGGCACGCTATTTATCCAAAAGTGAAAATGCTGCCTTAACATACCTTAAGAAGTTAAATAAACGTGAAATAAATAAATAAATAAATAAAATAAAAGAGTTAAAGGGAACAGGGTAGGAGATGACAGAGACGTAAACAAGCAAACGCACAGGTTACACTTTACTGTGAAAATTTGATGGATTAGAGCAGTGTTTATAAATGGGTGTTATGTACTTTTCAATACTTTTGGAAGGTTTTGCCTACCTCAAGCTGGTCCCCCTCTGACTCAGTGCACAGAGAATCAGACTGATCCGAACTAATAGCTTCTTGTGGATGTGATACCTTCTGGGGGGCTCGGACAGTCTAAGGTCTAAAAAACCCTTTGGATAAGTAAATTGAAGATGTATGTTTTTATAAGTACCATTTATTGCTTTCTCAAATGCTAACCAAACCTTAACATACACTTTAGTGAAGCCCAATAGACAATGTAAGGCGTCAGTGCTTTCAGTCGTCCATCTGCTCCAACTGTAGACAATTGTTGGCTTCCACCAAGGTAACCCTAGGAAGACAAAGAGAAAGATGTCAGTGATAAGGAAAATAAAACTGCAGGTATTTTGTGCGCAAATGCAAACAGTTATCTGATTATCTGTTTTTAGATTAACTTTAAGAGATGGTGACCACAGCTAAGAGCTAAAGAGCAGCGAGGTTTCCCAGGTCTCGCCTTCCTTTCGATCTTCTTCCATACCAAGTAATTCACTTGGCACTTGGTCCCCTTTTTGATTCTGCTCCGGTAGTTATCCTTCTGTTTCTCCTGTACCTTGTCCATGTTCAGTCTCACCTTGATTGATAACAGGAATAAATGCAATTGATCTGCCCGCATCCTCCTTCCTTCGTAACCACTACGAGGTAAAATAGAGGCAAGCAACCAGCATAGCAATGGACACTTTGGTTCATTACGTAATATGGTCAGAAGTTTGCAAGTTCCAGCAACAATGCTAGCAACAGAAGTTAGAACTCATTGAATCCCATTGTGACACAGAGGGGGAAACTATTTTGCGGGTGACACTATTTGGCATTACAGGCCCACTGATGGCATCCTCCTCTCGACCCGGGCAATTCCATGCGAGGTGTCACCGGGCGCCACACTAAAAACACCTCCTTTGGTCTTCATCCAACTGGGGTTAACTCGCCTAACTCTCCGCAGGTCTGCAGTCCTTTAGCTCGGCTGACTGTCGGATTGGGGAGTACAGTGGTGGGATCGTCCTTCCGTCCCCTCTGACGGCTCCCGGAATCGGTCTGCATCTCTTTCAGCAGGGCCTTGGTATTGTGGTGCGTCTCCACAGCTCCCAAGAGGTCCTCCAAGGTCTGGGGTGCACGTAGACTCACCGCCCTCTTCATGTCGTGAGGTAGTGCCTGTGAGAAGCGATCCATGACCACTTTGTCAAGAACAGGGAGGGTGGCTACGTCAGTTAAGAGCCATGCCTGGTCTCGGGGGGAAGCTTCGGCCAGTTGGACCAGTTGGGCCCGACAGGCCAGGCTCTACCCGTAGTGGCTGAGTACCTCCCTCTTGAGACTGTTGTTGTTAATTGCCTGTTCAGTTTTGAGTTAATAATATGCCCTTTAGACGTCTCCGGACAGGAACGGGGCCAGCAGACTCGCACACTTCACCTTGTGCCATTCTTCCCGGAGTGCTGTCTGTTCGAACATGCAGAGGTAGGTCTCAATGCCCTCATTCTCCACCACTTGTGGCAACCAGGGGGTTTGATCTGATAATTACACATATCAGACACGGACAGTTTCAATCTCTCCCTATCCCAGTCTACTGTCCCCACTTGCTTCACGATGACCACCAATATTTCTGCAACCAAGAAAGCGAAGTTAACTGAAATAAATGACTATCGCAACGTAGCACTCACTTCTGTCATCATGAAGTTCTTAGAGGCTAGTTAATGATCATATCACCTCCACCTTAACCTGACACCCTAGACCCACTACAATTTGCATAACACCCTAATCTTTCCTTTTTACTGGCCAGTCTGAGAAATTAATTTTTCTTTGCATCTCTGCCTAGAAGGCCAACATCCCGCAGTCGCCGCTTCACTGTTGACTTTGAGACGGGTGTTTTGTGAGTACTATTTAATGAAGCTGACAGTTGAGGACGTGTGAGGCATCTGTTTCTCAAACTAGACAATGTACTTGTCGTCTTGCTCAGTTGTGCACCGGGGCATCCCACTCTTCTTTCTATTCTGGTTATAGCCAGTTTGCGCTGTTCTGTGAAGGGAGTAGTACACAGCGAGATCTTCAATTTCTTGGCAATTTCTTGCATGGAATAGCCTTCATTTCTCCGAACAATAATAGACTGACAAGTCTCAGAAAAAAGTTCTGTTTCTAGCCATTTTGAGCCTGTAATACAACCCACAAAGGCTGATGCTCCAGAAGAAGGCCAGCAGGATAACAGTTTTCAGGTGTGCTAACATAATTGCAAAAGGGTTTTCTAATGATTAATTAGCCTTTTAAAAATATACACTTGGATTAGCTAACAAATCGTGGAATTGGAACACAGGAGTGATGGTTGCTGATAATGGGCCTCTGTACGCCTATGTAGATATTCCATTAAAAAATCAACCGTTTCCAGCTACAATAGTAATTTACAACATTAAAATGACTACACTGTATTTCTGATCAATTTTATGTTATTTTAACGGACAAAAAAATGTGCTTTTCTTTCAAAAACAAGGACATTTCTAAGTGACCCCAAACTTTTGAACTGTAGTGTACATATGCTTGAAATCACTGGCCACTTGAATAATGGAACACTAGTCACTTTATTAATTTTTACATTTGCATTACTCATCTCATATGTACAGTATATACTGTATTATATTCTACTGTATCTTAATCTATGCCACTGACATTGCTTGTTTAAATATTTATATATTCTAATTCCATACCTTTACTTTAGATTGTGTGTATTGTTAGATATTACTGCACTGTTGGAGCTAGAATCACAAGCATTTTGCTACACCCGCAATAACATCTGCTAAACACGTGTATGTGACAAATAACATTTGATTTGATTTATTTATAATCCAGACTCTGACATTGTTTATTCTAATATTTCTATATTTCTTAATACCTTTCTTTTTTTTTTTGGGGGGGGGGGGGGGGGTTGCTTGTATTGTTTTGTAATGTTTGGTCTTCCTTCGCTGTTGGAGCTAGGAGTAGCATTTCGCTACTCCCGCGATAACATCTGCAAAATATCTGTATACAATGTATGCGACAAATTAAATTATGTTTGCCATCTGAGCAAGAATATCAGCCATTTTGTAATCTCTTACAGTGCATTCGGAAAGTGTTCAGACCACTTGACTTTTTCCACATTTTGTTACGTTATAGTCTTATTCTAAATATAATTAAAGTGTTTTTTTCCTTCATCAATCTACAGCCCATGATGGCAAAACAAAAACAGGTTTTTAGCAATTTTGGCAAATGTGTATATATAACATAAAAAAAAATGAAATATGACATTTCCATACATTTTCAGACCCGTTACTCAGTACATTCTTGAAGCACCTTTGGCAACGATTACAGCTTTGAGTCTTCTTCGGTACGAAGCTACAAGCTTGGCGCACCTGCATTTGGGGAGTTTCTCCCATTCTTGTCACTCCTGCTCCCGCTCTCCCTTTCTGGCGCTTGAGGGCACCAGCCTGCCCTTCATTACACACACCTGTCACCATCATTATGTGCATCAGTGCTCATTGGACTCACCTGGACTCCATGTTGTTGATTGCCCCCTTTATACTGTATCTGTTTGTTCCTCAGTTTTGTTCCCTGTGTCAACATTATTGTCGTCATATCATTTTGCTCCCCCTGTCCAGACGCTGTTCTTGTTTTGTTTGTTGTCCGTTTTTACATTATGTTCACTTCCTGTGCTTGCCTCTCGTCTCCAGGGTCAGTCCTTACAGAATGCTGACACCACTATTTGAAGCTGTCAGGGAATTCATTTTTTGGTTTGGGGGATGACGTCCGGGCACCGCCGCCGATAGAACCTGGGGTGCCTCAGCTGCCTCGTCGGGCTTCCACGCCTTAGCTGGCTTGAGAGGTTTCCTTGCCAAGGTTGGATCGGCAGGCTCTCATCCCACATCATGCCTCAGCTGGCTCGTTGGGTAACGATGCCTCAGCCGGCCCGTCGGGTTACCACTCCTCAGCCGGATCGTTGGGCTCTCATACCTCAGCTGGATTGTCGGGCTCCCATGCCTCGGCCAGATAGTCCAGCGACCATGCCTCGGCCGGCCCGTCAGCCTCGCCCAGGTGAGATGCTGGGTGGGGTACTGTCACGCCTTCTCCCGCTCTGCATTTCAATACGCACACCTGTCACCATCATTACGCGCATCAGCACTCATTGGACTCACCTGGACTCCTTCACGTTGTTGATTGCCCCCTCCATATCTGTTTGTTCCTCAGTTTTGTTCCCCGTGTCAGCATTATTGTCGTCATGTTGTTTTGTTCCCCCCGTCCAGACGCTGTTCTTGTTTTGTTTGATATCCATTTTCCGTTAAATGTTCACTTCCTGTAGTTGCTTCTCATCTCCAGTGTCGGGTCTTTACAATTATTTTCTGCAGATCATCTCAAGCTCTGTCTGGTTGGATGGGGAGCGTTGCTGCACATCTATTTTCAGGTCTCTCCAGAGATGTTCGATCGGGTTCAAGACCGGGCTCTGGCTGGGCCACTCAAGGACATTCAGAGACTTGTCCCGATAATTCCTTTGACATCATGGCTTGGTTTTTGTTCTGACATGCAATGTCAACCGTGGGACCTTATATACACAGCTGGACTCCAAACAAGTTGTAAACACATCTCAAGTATAATCAATGGAAACAGGATGCACCTGAGCTCAATTTCGAGTTTCATAGCAAAGGGTCTGAATACTTTTGTACATAAGATTTTCTGTTAAACATTTTTATATATTTGCAAACATTTCTAAAAAACTGTTTTTCCTTTGTCATAATGGGGTATCCATTTTAGAATACAGCTGTAATGTAACAAAATGTGGAAAAAGGGAAGAGGTCTGAACACTTTCCGAATGCCCTGTAACTGGGATCGTAGCATCTGTCAACAGGCTGTGGGATGCCACGTGCGTGTTTAGTCCCCTCCTGTACTCTCTGTTCACCCAATGATTGCGCGGCCGCGAACGACTCCAATACCATCATTAAGTTTGCAGACGACTCGATAGTGGTGGGCCTGATCACCGAATATGATGAGACAGTCTACAGGGAGGAGGTCAGAGACCTGGCTGTATGGTGCCAGGACAACAACCTCTCCCTCAACATCAGCAAGACAAAGAAGCTGATCGTCGACTACAAGAAACCGAGCATACCCCCATCCACATCGACGGAGCTGTTGTGGAAAAGGTCAAGAGATTCCTCTGTGTCCACATCACTAAGGATCTATGTATGGTCCACATACATCAACACAGTCGTGAAGAGGGCATGACAACGCCTCTTCTCCTTCAGGAAACTGAAAAGATGTGGCATGGGCCCTCATCCTCAAAAAACTGTAAAGATGCACCATTGAGAGCATCTTGACTGGCTGCATCCCCGCTTGGTATGGCAACTGTTCGGCATTCGACCACTAGATGCTACAGACGGTAGTACGTATGGCCCAATACATCACTGGGGCTGAGCTCCCTGCCATCCAGGACCTCTATACCAGAAGCTGTCAGAACAGCCCTAAAAATTGTCAAGAACTCCAGCCACCCAAGTCATAGACTCTTCTCTCTGCTACCGCACAGCAAGCGGTACCGATGCACCTAGTCCGGAACCAACAGGACCCTGAACAGCTTCTACCCCAAGCAATAAGATTGCTAAATTATTAGTTAAATAGCCAATAGCTACATAAAGAAAAAAAAGTATTCACACCCTATGACCTTTCCACATTTTGTGGTGTTAAAGCCTGAATTTTAAGTTCATACAATTTCAAACATTTTGTCACTGGTCTACACACACAATACCCCATAATGTCAAAGTGCAATTAAGTTGTACATTTATTTATTTTTACAAATTAATTTAAAATTAAAAGCTGAAATGTCTTGAGTCAATAAGTATTGAACCCCTTTGTTATGGCATGCCTAAATAAGTTCAGAAGTAAAAATGTGCTTTACAAGTAATGTAAAAAGTTGCGTGGACTCATTCTGTGTGAAATAATAGTGTTTAGTGTTTTAGTTTAGAATGACTACCTTTTATCTGTAATGTCCAAACACAGATTCAACCACAAAGAACGGGAAGGTTTTTCAAGAAGGGCACCTATTGGTAGATGGGTCAAAATAAAAAGAACACATTGAATATACCTTTAAGCATGGTGAAGTTATTAATTACACTTTGGTGTATCAATACATTTCACAATGAGGCCAATGGTGACTTTAAACAGAGTTAAATGGCTGTGAAAGGAGAAAACAACTAAGGATGGATCAACAACATTGTAGTTACTCCACAACACTGTTACTCCACAGCCTGTGCAGAATAAAATATTCCAAAACATCTATCCTTTTTGCAACAATGCTCTAGAGCACATATGTCAGAGTCAAGGCCCGCGGGCCACATCCGGCCCGCAAGAAGGTTTTTTACGGCCCCTGGGATGATCTTGATTTATTATTAGAACCGGCCCGCAGCAAGCCGGCAGCCCGCAGATCTTTTACACGCACCAATACTACATTTCCCACAATGCAAAGGTGACGCACCGAGCAGTAGGCTGCTTCATTTCAATATTTATTGGCACAGCAGTCGTCAGCATCACAGTAAAATTAACTTTCAGATACCCATCAAAAATGGCAAAACGGAAGGTGGATACTGAGAACCGGGGGTTTCAAACAAGGTGGGAGTCGGAGTATATGTTCACGAAGGTAGCTGGAAAACCTGTGTGTCTTCTGTGTGGAGAAAGTGTGGCGGTACTGAAAGAGTATAATCTGAGACGACATTATGAAACGAAACACGCGGACACACACGCGGACGCAACTGTCAAGGCCAGTTTTATTTTGGCAGAAGAGATCGCTAAATCAGCCCGGCCATTTACGGAGGGGGATTTCATCAAAAACTGCATGATTAAAGTTTGTGACGAAGTTTGCCCAGAAAAAAGGCAACTCTTTTTATATGTGAGTCTGAGCAGAAACACCATTGCCGAGAGAGTAGACCAGTTGTCCATCAATCTAAAAGAGCAGCTTGTGAAAAAGGGAAAAGATTTTATTGCATATTCCTTGGCTGTGGATGAGAGCACCGACATTTCTGACATTGCCCAGTTGTCAATTTTCATCCGCGGAGTGGACTCCAACCTAAGCGTGACAGAGGAGTTTTTGGCTTTACGTCCTATGCATGGCACAACTACGGGGCATGATTTGTATGAAGAGGTGTCAAGATGTGTAAATGAGATGGAGCTGCCTTGGGAAAAACTCGTGGGTTTGACAACCGACGGAGCACCTGCGATGTGTGGACACAGGAGCGGACTGGTGGCGAAGATACGGGAAAAGATGCAAGAGGAAAACGCGACAGGTGAGCTGACAGCTTATCATTGTATCATACACCAGGAAGCGTTGTGCGGTAAAGCCTTGAAAATGGAGCATGTAATGAGCATCATCACGCGCACAGTTAACTTTATCAGAGCCAAAGGTTTGAATCACCGCCAGTTCAAGGCATTTCTGACGGAGTTAGAAACGGAGCATGGTGATTTGCCTTATCACACAGAGGTGCGATGGCTAAGCCAGGGAAAGGTGCTTCAAAGATGTTTCGAGCTTCGTGAGGAGATTTGTCTGTTCTTGGACAGCAAAGGGAAAGACACAACACAACTCCGAGACGAAATGTTTCTGTGTGAAATGGCTTTTCTGTGTGACATTACGAGTCATCTGAATGCAATAAACTTGCAGCTGCAGGGTCGGGATCGTGTCATCTCTGATATGTACAGTACAGTGAAGGCATTTAAAACCAAACTGACTCTGTGGGAGACGCAGATGCGGAAAGAAAATTTGAGCCACTTTCCCAGCTGCCAGACCATGAAAGAGAAGCTCTCTACCAGTGCGTTCCCGAGCACACAGTTGGCTGATAAAATAGGTATGCTTGCCGCTGACTTTCGACGCCGATTTGCTGACTTTGAAGCACAAAAAAAGCAGGTTGGAACTGCTCGGTAACCCATTTGCTGTTGACGTGGAAAGCTCACCACCAAACCTCCAAATGGAGTTGATTGACCTCCAATGCAATGATGCACTGAGGGCAAAATATGCGGCAGTGGGTGCTGCGGAGTTCGCCCGTTTCCTCCCCGGCACAATGCCCCAGCTGCGCATCCAGGCTGCTCAAACGTTGTCTATGTTTGGCAGCACATACCTGTGTGAACAACTGTTTTCTTTGATGAACCTGAACAAAACATCACACAGAAGTCGACTTACTGCTGAACACCTCCACTCAATTCTGAGGATTTCTTCAGCTCAGAGCCTTACCCCGAACATTGATGAACTTGTGGAAAAGATGGGACACCACCAAGTATCACCCTCAACCTCAAACAAGTGAACATTACTGTGCAATCACATATTTAGAGTTTTTACTCAGTTCAAGTTTAAAAGTTAAAATGTAATATTTGTTTTCACTGCATGTTACTTCTCCTTAAACAAAGTGTTGTTTTTGATTAATAGATTTTTGCACTTTATTTTTTTGTATTTCAATCCAATTATATTTTAAAAATATTTCAGTTGAGTGGATGATAGAAAATTGCTATTATTGTTTTTTCTTTGAAGTAAATTTAGCCCACTTTTGCTAAAATAGAAAATATAGTCTACTGATGGTGCCTTGAATACCGGTTTCTTTCATTTAATGTTCATGTTATGGGGATATTTATATAAAGGAAATTTGTCTTTTGTGTCTGTTGAAAATTAAAGATTACTGACAGAGCCATAAGAAAATATTGCTTTATTTATCTGATCATATTGTAATATATTTGTTAGGTTTTCAGTAGGTTCAATTAGGTTCACTAGACTATATGCGTCATTTAAAAAATTTTCAATGAACATTCGAACAGTCCGGCCCTCGTCTTGTAGCTGATTTTTTTATTTGGCCCTCCGTCCATTTGACTTTGACACCCCTGCTCTAGAGTAATACTGCATAAAAAATGTGGCAAAGCAATTACAAAGTATGATTTTGGGGGCAGATCCAATACAACACATTACTGAGTACCACTGTCCATATTTTCAAGCATAGTGGTGGTTGTATCATGTTATGGATATGCTTTTTAATCGTTAAGGACTGGGTAGTTTATCAAAATAATAATAATATAAATAAACGGAATGGAGCTTAGTATAGTCTAGGAAAACCTAGTTCAGTCTGCTTTCCACAAGATTAACTCACCATTCACCAGGACAATAACCTGAAACACAAGAATAATGACTTAAATCTACTTAAATCTGTGGCCTGAAAATACCTGAAAATGCTTATCTAGCAATGATCAACAACCAATTTGACAGAGCTAGAAAAAGTATGTTTTCCCTGTCATTTGGACAAATCACAATTTCGCAGGAGTTCGCATCTTTTGAATTTCGAAGGGATTTTGGCCCATCCTTTCACATCATTATTAAGGCTGTGTCGAGACAATGACTTATCAGTGACCCAAGCCCAGCTCAGCTAATTCCAACCATTGTGACGCAGAGTTATCATATTGTTTCAGAAAATGTACATTATACCTGGGGGGTTTGGTAGACGTAATGTAAGTAACCTTATTTATGCCCCTATAACTGTCCTAAATGCCTCTGCTGATCCCACAGCTATTGTATGCATTAATCATGTGCCTATGAACCATATTTATACTGTTAGCACTGAGGTTGTGTGCCCTAGGAGGAAGTCCACCATGTGGACTGCTCTAATATAAATAACATGAGCATATCTACTTCTGCTAAGCTTCCTTGTAAAGCAATGAAAACAAGTAAGCATCCCAGAAAGTGCTCAAAATATTTTTAAGTAGGCACGTCAATTAAGAATAAATTCTTATTTACGATGACGGCCTACCAAAAGGAAAAAAAGGCCTCCTGCAGGGACGGGGGTCTGGGATTATTTTATTTTTTGCCCACGTTAACATATGTAGCTTAAGAAACACTGCTAATGAAATCAATAATTTGTATTCTGACTACACTATCGTTCAAAAGTTTGGGGTCATTGAGAAATGTCCTTGTTTTTGAAAGAAAATCATTTTTTTTGTCCATTAAAATAACATCAAATTGATTAGAAATACAGTGTAGACGTTGTTAAAACTTCTTGACCATACTTGAGACGCAGACGTCTCAAGTATGCACCTGGAAATGCAAATGCGCTACGCTAAATGCTAAATGTACTCGTTACAACTCAAACCTTGATCAAAATTCACAAGCAGGGTATTGAATTAAAGCTACACTCGTTGTGAACCTAGCCAGCAAGTCAGATTTTTAAAATGCTTTTCGGCGAAAGCATGAGAAGCTATTATCTGATAGCATGCACCCCCCAAAATACCAGCACGACACGTAAACAACAGATTTTGCGGTAGCCGGCGCTACCCAAAACGCAGAAATAAAATATAAAACATTCATTACCTTTGACGAGCTTCTTTCTTGGCACTCCTATATGCCCCATAAACATCACTATTGGGTCTTTTTTTTCGTTTAAATCGGTCCATATATACCCAAAATAGCTTTGTATGGAAGCTGTGTCATTCAGAAAAAAACATCGTTTTTAAACGCTGCGTAATTTTTTAAAATTAAAAAAGTCGACGATAAACTTTCACAAAACACTTCGAAATCCTTTTGTAATCCAACTTTAGGTATTAGTAAACGTTTATAATCTATCAAAATGATTACAGGGCGATGTATTTTCAATAGGTCTTCGCTTGCAAATCAATGGCTGCTAATGTCTTCATCAACAACATCCGGGTGAAGACTGGGAAAATGGATGCCAGATAGATGGATTTTCCAACAATTAATTCAATTGAAAATGACGACAATGGCGACATCGTGTGGAATTTGTATGAATTGCAGGCAGGTCGATATTAAATTCTGTTCTCTTTTAACAACTCGTGGAAGTGACTTATGGAAATTATTTTTAGCTTTCAGAGAGCAGTTTTTCTTGCGTTTTTCAATGAAACACACGATCTGTTATAGTCACAGCCGTGATTTAACCAGTTTTATAAACTTCAGAGTGTTTTCTATCCACACATACTAATCATATGCATATACTATATTCCTGGCATGAGTAGCAGGACGCTGAAAAGTTGCGCGATTTTTAACAGAATGTTCGAAAAAGGAGGGGGTAGAAGTAAGAGGTTTGTCGTAATTTACTATTGTAGCTGGAATATCTACATAAGCATACAATATAATGGAATATCTACATAAGCATTATCAGCAACCATCACTCATGTGTTCCAATGGCACGTTGTGTTAGCTAATCCAAGTTTATCATTAGAAAACCTTTTTGCAATTGTTAGCACAGCTGAAAACTGTTGTCCTGATTTAAAGAACCAATAAAACTGGCCTTCTTTAGACTAGTTGAGTATCTGGAGCATCAGCATTTGTGGGTTCAATTACAGGCTCAAAATGGCCAAAAACAGAACTTTCTTCTGAAACTCATTAGTCTATTAAGAAATGAAGGCTATTCCATATGAGAAATTGCCAAGAAACTGAAGATCTCATACAACGCTGTGTACTATTCTCTTTCACAGAACAGTGCAAACTGGCTCTAACCAGAAGAGGAGTGAGAGGCCCCGGTGCACAACTGAGCAAGACGACAAGTACATTAGATTGTCTAGTTTGAGAAACAGACGCCTCACAAGTCCTCAACTGGCAGCTTCATTAAATAGTACTCGCAAAACACTAGTCTCAACATCAACAGTGAAGAGGCGACAACGGGATGCTGGCCTTCTGGGCAAAGTTGCATAGAAAAATCCATATCTCAGACTGGCCAATAAAAATAATAGATTTAGATGGGCAAAAGAACACAGACATTAGACCATCTGACACAACTACACAACATTTTAGTTCTGGGTTTCCAGAATATATATTTTTTTGTAAGACCTCCAAACTTTTCATTATGACTTTTTAAGTCAGTTCCATCCACTACAGCTCTTAAATTGCACTAGACTGTGACTCATTTTTGAGGTGGGACTGAAATGGCACCCTATTCCCTTAATATTGCACTCTTTTTTTCCCCAGTGCCTTGGAACTGGGCTTCAGTCAAAAGCAGTGCACTATGTAGGGAATAGGTTGCCACTTCAGACGCACGCCAAGACTGAGTCAACAGCAAATGCCATTGAAGAGCTATAGTGGGTGGACGTGACTTTAAACATCATCATGAAGAGTTTGGAGGTATTATTAAAAAATGAGTCAACATCTAGTGCCATTTTAAAATGTAGATCTTCCAAGGGCGTGGCCTAGACGGCTATTTGTATTCGTCGAGGCTGGCTATTCTAGTGTTAGGTAGCTTACATGGTTTGAGGTGACTTTCAGACTTTAATTTCAGAATTTCATTCTGACATGTGTCTGAGAGGAATGTAGAAGGAACAATGTTTTCCTGTCCTTTCACTTGAACATAATGTTAGTATGATTCAGGGTATGTCCCAATTTTTTTTCCCACATTCCCTATATAGTGCAGTACTTTTCACACAGCCCTGGTCAAAAGTACTGCACTATACAAGGAATAGGGTGCCATTTGAAACTCAACCTTAGTATATAACCCATGTACTGGTCCAAGGAACTATTTATCCATCAGATCGATTATTTGTGTGTGTGTGACTGTCAGTGTGCCAGTGTTAGCAGCAGCATCCTCTAACCCTGTGTGATCCCTTAGAAGCCCATCAGGAGAAGAGACAACACTGTATTGATTGTCAGCTTCACACTCATCAACAGGAGAAGCAGTGAAAGGGGAGCGAGAGAGAGAGACAGGAAGAGAGAGAGACAGGAAGAGAGAGAGACAGGAAGCGAGAGAGACAGGAAGCGAGAGAGAGAGAAAGAGAAAGAGAGAGAGAGAGCACTTATTCCACTGTCTAGAGAAATGGTAATGCATGTTAATATATGTTAATTGATGCAAATACAGGTTGCTTAACAACCACACTCACAACGGAACTCTGCACCTGTGTGTGAATCATCTTTCATTGTCTTTTTAGTGCAATAAGCTTTGTGGTTTCTTTCTTTAACACAAGAGGTCAGATGATAATGCTCCGGATGAATCTACAAATGAAAAATTAAATTAACTTCAAGTCCTCTTTTTGCCCTGTTGATATTAAGCTGTGTATCTGTTGTATCTTTTTTTATATACATCTATATATTTTTTAAATATAGTTAACCTTTCTAGCGCAGGGGTTCTAGTTGAACACCTCGACAACATTCCGCTGAAAAGGCAGCGAGCGAAATTCAAATATATATTTTTGAAATATGTAACTTTCATACATTAACAAGTCCAATACAGTAAATGAAAGATAAACATCTTGTTAATCTACCCTTCGTGTCCGATTTCAAAAATACTTTCCAGCTAAAGCACAACATATGATTGTGTTAAATCACCGCCAAAAGCAGAAATATAGATAAAATGAATCACTAACCTTTGATGATCTTCATCAGATGACACTCACATTGTTCAATAATGTGCATATTTATATCCAAAAATCTCAGTTTACATTGGCGCCTTACATGCAGTAATGTTTTGATTCCAAAACATCTGGTGATTTTGCAGAAATACTCATAATAAACATTGATAAAAGATACTAGTGTTATTCACAGAATTAAAGATAGACTTCTCCTTAATGCAACCGCTGTGTCAGATTTAAAAAAAACTTTACGGAAAAAGCATAATCGGAGAACGGCGCTCAGAACCCAAAGCAGCCAGAGTAATAGCCGCCATTTTGGAATCAACAAAGTTAGAAACAACACCATAAATATTCACTTACCCTTGATGATCTTCATCAGAAGGCACTCCTATGAATCCCAGTTCGACAATAAATTACTGATTTTGTTCCATAAAGTTCCATAATTTATCTATATCTTCATGAGGGGTGAGCATTTCATCCAGACACAAACTCAAAAAGTTCCATTACAGTCCTTTAGAAGCATGTCAAACGATGTATGGAATCAATCGTTAGGATGTTTTTAACTGTCCTCACTGAATCCTCCTTCTGAAACAGGATGCCTACTGTACACTGTCCTCACTGAATCCTCCTTCTGAAACAGGATGCCTACTGTACACTGTCCTCAATGAACCCCCCTTCTGAAACAGGATGCCTACTGTACACTGTCCTCACTGAACCCTCCTTCTGAAACGGGATGCCCCCTGTACACTGTCCTCACTGAACCCCCCTTCTGAAACAGGATGCCTACTGTTCACTGTCCTCACTGAACCCTCCTTCTGAAACAGAATGCCTACTGTACACTGTCCTCACTGAACCCTCCAGTAGGTATCCTGTTTCAGAAGGAGGGTTCAGAGAGTATGGTGTAGTAGGTGGAGGAAGGAAAGAAGGAGTGCAGATACAGTTAGCCATCCACTTCTTTTACAGAAGAAAGAAAGAGGGACCCGTTTCTGAGGATGACCTAGGAGGAGGATTCTGCAATGTATAGTTGCAGGATATTAAAGGGTTAGAGAGATTTTGGCAATTAAAGAGCTCATGTAGACTTCAACGGTAATCAGCAAAAGAGGAACACAGATACTGTACAGTAGACCCACACTACTTTTGCAGACAGAAATAAGCTGTCCCCTGTTTCCCTGATCAGTAGTCTTTGGTGGCAGATATACAGTGCCTTGCGAAAGTATTCGGCCCCCTTGAACTTCGCGACCTTTTGCCACATTTCAGGCTTCAAACATAAAGATATAAAACTGTATTTTTTGTGAAGAACCAACAACAAGTGGGACACAATCATGAAGTGGAACGACATTTATTGGATATTTCAAACTTTTTTAACAAATCAAAAACTGAAAAATTGGGCGTGCAAAATTATTCAGCCCCTTTACTTTCAGTGCAGCAAACTCTCTCCAGAAGTTCAGTGAGGATCTTTGAATGATCCAATGTTGACCTAAATGACTAATGATGATAAAAACAATCCACCTGTGTGTAATCAGGTCTCCGTATAAATGCACCTGCACTGTGATAGTCTCAGAGGTCCGTTAAAAGCGCAGAGAGCATCATGAAGAACAAGGAACACAACAGGCAGGTCCGAGATACTGTTGTGAATAAGTTTAAAGCCGGATTTGGATACAAAAAGATTTCCCAAGCTTTAAACATCCCAAGGAGCACTGTGCAAGCGATAATATTGAAATGGAAGGAGTATCAGACCACTGCAAATCTACCAAGACCTGGCCGTCCCTCTAAACTTTCAGCTCATACAAGAAGAAGACTGATCAGAGACCCAGCCAAGAGGCCCATGATCACTCTGGATGAACTGCAGAGATCTACAGCTGAGGTGGGAGACTCTGTCCATAGGACAACAATCAGCCGTATATTGCACAAATCTGGCCTTTATGGAAGAGTGGCAAGAAGAAAGCCATTTCTTAAAGATATCCATAAAAAGTTTAGTTTAAAGTTTGCCACAAGCCACCTGGGAGACACACCAAACATGTGGAAGAAGGTGCTCTGGTCAGATGAAACCAAAATTGAACTTTTTGGCAACAATGCAAAACGTTATGTTTGGCGTAAAAGCAACACAGCTCATCACCCTGAACACACCATTCCCACTGTCAAACATGGTGGTGGCAGCATCATGGTTTTGGCCTGCTTTTTTTTTGATGGGAAGATGGATGGAGCCAAATACAGGACCATTCTGGAAGAAAACCTGATGGAGTCTGCAAAAGACCTGAGACTGGGACGGAGATTTGTCTTCCAACAAGACAATGATCCAAAACATAAAGCAAAATCTACAATGGAATGGTTAAAAAATAAACATATCCAGGTGTTAGAATGGCCAAGTCAAAGTCCAGACCTGAATCCAATCGAGAATCTGTGGAAAGAACTGAAAACTGCTGTTCACAAATGCTCTCCATCCAACCTCACTGAGCTCGAGCTGTTTTACAAGGAGGAATGGGAAAAATGTCAGTCTCTCGATGTGCAAAACTGATAGAGACATACCCCAAGCGACTTACAGCTGTAATCGCAGCAAAAGGTGGCGCTACAAAGTATTAACCTAAGGGGGCTGAATAATTTTGCACGCCCAATTTTTCAGTTTTTGATTTGTTAAAAAAGTTTGAAATATGCAATAAATGTCGTTCCACTTCATGATTGTGTCCCACTTGTTGTTGATTCTTCACAAAAAAATACAGTTTTATATCTTTATGTTTGAAGCCTGAAATGTGGCAAAAGGTCGCAAAAAGGGGGCCGAATACTTTCGCAAGGCACTGTACATGTATACTGAACAAAAATATAAATGCAACATGCAACAATTAGAAGATTTTCCTGATATACAGTTTATATAAGGAAATCAGTCAATTGAAATAAGTTAATTAAGCCCTAATTTATGGATTTCACATGACTGGGCAGGGGCGCAGCCATGGGTGGGCCTGGGAGGGCATAGGCCCACCCACTTGGGAGCCAGGCCCAGCCAATCAGAATTAGTTTTCCCCCACTAAAGGGCTTTATTACAGACAGAAATACTCCTCAGATTCATCAGATTTAAGGGTGGCTGGTCTCAGATGATCCCACAGGGGAAGAAGCAGGATGTGGAAGTTCAATGAGGACAGTGTACATGTGGTCTGTGGTTTTTAGTCCGGTTGGATGTATTGCCAAATTCTCTAAAATTACTTTGGAGGAGGCTTATGGTAGAGAAATTAACATTCAATTCTCTGGCAACAGCTCTGGTAGACATTCCTGCAGTCAGCATGCCAATTGCACGCTCCCTCAACTTGAGACATATGTGTCGTTGTGTTGTATGACAAAACTGCACATTTTAGTGGCCTTTTATTGTCCCCAGCACAAGGTGCAACTGTGTAATGATCATGTGTTTTAATCAGCTTCTTTATATGCCACACCTGTCAGAATGATTAGATTTAGATTATGACTCATCATAATGGGACTGTCCCAAATGTCACCCTATTCCTTAAACATTATATTATGAGCCCTGATCAAAAGTATTGTACTATTAAGGGAACAATGTGCCATTTGGAACGCAGACTGTGTTTCAGAGCTGTGTGTATTAGGTAGTTGTTGGGGAATTGTTAGATGTTACTGCACTGCACACTCATCTTCTGCACGTCTATCACTCCAGTGTTTAATTGCTATATTGTAATTATTTCGCCACTATGGCCTCTATTGCCTTACCTTCCTTATCTTACCTCATTTGCACACACTGTATATATACTTTTTTTACATTGTATTATTGACTGTATGTTTCTTTATTCCATGTGTAACTCTGTGTTGTTGTTTGTGTCGCACAGCTTTGCTTTATCTTGGTAGGCTAGTTGAGAACTAGAAGCACAAGCATTTCGCTAGACTCGCATTAACATCTGCTAACCATGTGTATGTGTATGACCAATAACATTTGATTTGATTTTGAGCTCATTGTCTCATTCAAGTAATATGAGGGGCTGTATCAGTGCCAAAGATATACCTTACGTAAACTGATTCCACTTTCAGTACCAGTTCCCTGTCTAACACCTTCTCCATTTTAGTCTCTTGTTTGCATGCCAACGCCCAGAGTGTATGTGTGCATGTGTGTGTGTGTATCTAATTGTGTCTAACTGTGTGTGCGCATGTTTGAGCATGTACTGTATATGTGTGTGTGCAGATACGTTCCATGCCTGCATCTGTGCACGTGTGTGTGCCTGTCTGTGTGTGTGTGCCTGTCTGTGTGTGTAAACAACGTGCATTATAATGTGAGCTTGTTAGCCATCTTTCCTCTTCCCTGAGGCATGTGTCCCTATCTATCCCAGGACTTACTCATGCCCCACGTCTGAAATTACCCCATATTCCCCACATAGTGGGGACCAGAGTGCCATTTGGGATGTAGACATGGTTCTACTTCAACAAGCACTGCCGGTGGAGGGAGGCCACTGAGAGAGCAGTGAAATATTGCAGTCAACGTACATTTTGCCTGTCTTCTAATTGCCAAACCTTTCCCTTTATATTGCACTACTTCTGACCAGAACTCTATGGGCCCTGGGCAAAACTAGTCAAATTTCTAGGGAATAGGGTTGCCATTTGAGATGCAGCCTTTATGGGCTACAAAGTGCAAGTGAGGATCATCCATTTGTAAGGACCCCCAATCCCAGTAGGTGACTGATAGGCCAACAGGGAGGCTAAGGCACGACGTACCACACTTGTTAACACCATATACTTACAAATTGTTTTTTTTATATATCATAAAAACATAAACATGGTTGGCCACTCAAGCCTTATAACTACACTACAAGCTGCCCATTATAACAGAAAAGTGGTGCCCAGAACCATTCCAGTTAAATGCTGATATTGTTTTCCTCTTTATTGGACAAGATGAGAAAAAAAGAAGCCTGCTCATTGCTCTTGATAGGTAAAGAGCAGTGATACTATCAGCCTCACGGCCTTCGTCAGAGCTTAAAAAAAGAAGAAAAAAGCTCTTGACGAAGGCCTTGAGGCCGATACGTAAAGCTTATTAAAGAGCCGTGATTCTAGCAAGAGCAGTGTGCAGATTTCTTCTTTTTTTCTCATATTATTCAAGTGTTACCATGCATTTGCAAAAAAGATAGCTCAGATGTGCGAGTGCCTTTTGAATTCCTCTATATTGCACAAAATATTGTTTCACATGTAGCTCAAGGCAGCACTAGAATTTGTTGACTAACTATTCCTTGCTACCCATTCCGAAATGCAGCTCTTTGTTTAGTGTTGCAGTCATTTCAGTCGCTGTAGTAGCTGACATGTATAGTGTTGAGTCATCCGCAGCCTTACTCAAAGCCAGGTGCTAGTTGTTAGTAAAGATTGAAAAAAGCAAGGGGCCTAAACAGCTACCCTGGGGAATTCCTGTTTCTACCTGTTGAGAGGCTTCCATTAAAGAACACCCTCTGTGTTTTTTAAGTGTCCTCCCCTATATGCGTGCTGAAAGTCTGTTGTCAATTTTTACTGTGAAATAGCATTGTATCTGGTCAAACACAATTTTTTCCAGAAGTTTACTAAAGGTTGGTAACAAGCTGATTGGTCAGCTATTTGAGCCAGTAAAGGGGGCTTTTCTATTCTTGGGTAGCGGAATGACTTTAGCTTCCCTCCAGGCCTAAGGGCACACACTTTCTAGTAGGCTTAAATTGAAGATGTGACAAATACGAGTGGCAATATCATCCGCTATTATCCTCAGTAATTTTCCATCCAGATTGTCAGACCCCGGTGGCTTGCATTGTTGATAGACAACAATCATTTTTTCACCTCTTCCACAGTGACTTAATGGAATTCAAAAGTACAATTATTATTTTTCATAAATCCAGATCCCCTACAGGATCACAGTGGCTTTAATAGGTTTGAGTAATGATTACAACATCATTTTATGTACAGTGTCTTAAGAAAGTATTCACACCCATTGACTTTTTGTTGTTGTGTTACAGCTTGAATTTTAAATGGATACAACTGAAATGTTGTGTCACTGGCCTACACACAATACCCCATTCTCACAGTGGAATTGATATTTAAAATTCTCTATGCATTAATAAAAAATGAAAAGCTGAAATGTATTTAGTCAATAAGTATTCAACCCCTATGTTATGGCAAGCACAAACAAGTAAAAATGTACTTAACAATTCAAATAATAAGTTAATAGTTATTGTAGCGTGTTTTCTGTCAAATTATAGTTCTCATCTTGCTGATCTATGAGGGGGTGGGACATCTGCCCAGGATTTGAATATCACACCTAGGATATAAATACACTACATTGCAAGAAGTATGTGGACACCCGTTCAAATGAGTGGATTTGGCCATTTCAGCCATTCCCATTGCTGACAGGTGTATAAAATCGAGTACACAGCCATGCAATCTCCATAAGAAACATTGGCAGTAGAATGGCCGGTACTTTAGAGCTCAGTGACTTTCAACATGGCACCGTAATAGGATGCCACCTTCCCAAAAGGTCAGTTGGTCAGATTTCCTCCCTCAAAAGCTGCCCCGGTCAACTGTAAGTGCTGTTTTTGTTAAGTGGAAACGTCTTGGAGCAACAACGGCTCAGCAGCAAAGTGGTACGTCACACAAGCTCACATAACGGGGCCGCCGAGTGCTGAAGCACGTAGTGCGTAAAAATCATCTTTCTTCCGTTGCAACACTCACTACTGAGTTCCAAACTGCCTCTAGAATAACTTCAGCACAAGAACTGTACGTTGGGAGCTTCATGAAGTTGATTTGGGCAGCCGCATACAAGCCTAAGATCACCATGCGCAATGACAAGCGTTGGCTGGAGTGGTGTAAAGTTCGCCGCCATAGGACTCTGGAGCAGTGGAAACGTGTTCTCTGGAGTGATAAATCATACTTCGCCACCTAGCAGTCCAACAGACGAATCTGGATTTGGCAGATGCCAGGGGAACACTACCCTATGCATAGTGCCAACTGTAAAGTTTGGTAAAGGAGGAATAATGGTCTGGGGCTGTTTTTCATGGTTCGGGATAGGCCCCTTAGTTACAGTGAATGGAAATCTTAACGCTACAGCATACAATGACATTCTAGATGATTCTGTGCTTCCAACGTTGTGGCAACAGCTTGGGGAAGGCCCTTTCCTGTTTCAGCATGACAATTCCCCCGTGCACAAAGCGAGGTCCATACAGATATGGTTTGTTGAGATTGGTGTGGAAGAACTTGACTGGCCTACACAGAGCCCTGACCTCAACCCAATCGAACACCTTTGGGTTGAATTTGAACGCCGACTGCGAGCCAAGCCTAATCTCCCAACATCAGTGCCAGACCTCACTAATGCTTGTGGCTGAATCGAAGCAAGTCCCCGCAGCAATGTTCAGTCATCTAGTGGAAAGCCTTCCCAGAATAGTGGAGGCATTTATAGCAGCAAAGGGGGGACCATATTAATTCCTATGATTTTGGAATGAGATGTTCGACGAGCAAGTGTATACATAATTTTGGCAATGTATCAATGTGTATCACACCCATTGTTCTGAGTGAATAGAATTTGAATTTCGTCTGGGGCATGACTACATTGTTGTATGTAAACATCATACCATTGTTCTGAGTGGCCGGCGCATTGCAACATGTTGTATGTAAACATCACACCCCACTGTTCTAATGTGAGCAGGGGTCCTATTGCCTTTCTGCAGAAATGTTGTGAAAGTTGTTGGTGGGGTGACAGAGACTATTGTGTTGATTAAGGGGCTATTTCCCATGGGAGTTCCTTCCAATCTTCTCTGCAGATCCTCTCAAACTCTGTCAGGTTGGATGGGGAGCGTTGCTGCACAGCTATTTTCAGGTCTCTCCAGAGATGTTCGATTGCGTTCAAGTCCGGGCTCTGGCTGGGCTACTCAAGGACATCCAGAGACTTGTCCCTGAAGCCACTCCTGTGTTGTCTTAGATGTGTGCTTAGGGTCATTGTACTTTTGGAAGGTGAAACTTCGCCCGCCTGAGGTCCTGAGTGCCCTGGAGCAGGTTTTCACTAAGGATCTCTCTGTACTTCTTTGCCTCAATCCTGACTCGTCTCCCAGCCCCTGCCGCTGAATCGCATCCCCACAGCATGATGCTGCCACCACCATGCTTCACCATAGTGACGGTGCCCGGTTTCCTCCAGACGGTTTCCTCCAGGCTTGGCATTCAGGCCAAATAATTCAATCTTCATCAGACCAGAGAATCTTGTTTCTCATGATCTGAGAGTCTTTAGGTGCCTTTTGGCAAAGTCCAAGCAGGCTGTCGTGTCTTTTACTGAGGAGTGACTTTCGTCTGGCCACTCTACCATAAAGGCCTGATTGGTGAAGTGCTGCAGAGATGGTTGTCCTTCTGAAAGGTTCTCCCATCTCCACAGAGGAACTCTGGAGCTCTGTCAGAGTGACCATCGGCTTCTTGGTCACCTCCCTGACCAAAGCCCCTCTCCCCCGATTGCTCAGTTTGGCCAGGCGGCCAGCTCTAAGAAGAGTCTTGGTGGTTCCAAACTTCTTCCATTTAAGAATGATGGAGGCCACTGTGTTCTTGGGGACCTTCAATGCTGCATAAATGTTTTGATACCCTTCCCCATATCTGTACCTTGACACAGTCCTGTCTCTGAGCTCTACGGACAATTCTTTCGACCTCGTGGCTTGGTTTTTGATCTGACATGCACTGTCAGCTGTGGGACCTTGCATAGACAGGTGTTTTTTTTTCCCCAAATCATGTCCAATCAATTGAATTTACCACAAGTGGACTACAATAAAGTTGTAGAAACATCTCAAGGATGATCAATGGAAACAGGATGCACCTGAGCCCAATTTCGAGTCTCATAGCAGAGGGTCTGAATACTTATGTAAATAGGGTATTTCTGTTTTTATTATTAAGAAATTTGCAAAAATGTTTTAAAAAAATGTTTTTGCTTTGTCATTATGAGGTGTTGCGTGTAGATTTGAGGATTAAAAAAAATGTAATCCATTTTAGAATAAGGCTGTAACGTAACAAAATGTGGAAAATGTCTAGGGTTCTGAATGCTTTCTGCACTGGTGTGAAGTCACACCTAGGTGTGATTTTCAAATCTTAGGCAGAAGTCCCGCCTCCCTCATGAATCAACTAGGTGTGAAAAATACTTTGTCTACTTTTGTTGCATGGACTTTGTGTATAAAAGTGTTTAACATCATTTTTGAAGTACTACCTCATCTCTTTACCACACACAGAAACATTTCTGTAAGGCCTCTCAGTCGAGAAGTGAATTAGCAAATATAAATTACTATGTATAATTAATCACATCACGGGTGAACTCACAGTTGATCAAAATAACTGAGTAAAAGACTTTCTAGAAATCAAAAGTAATCCAACGATGACTAGTTTCAGCCGCAGACATGCTTTTTTCTCTCTCACAGAAACCAAAGATAAAAGAAGACAAGATTACAATACAATATATATGCAAGAATTGGAATGCATGATTTATCACTGGTAATTGAAAAACATGAGAATACAGTAAATATATCAATAATTACAAAACAAAACATTTTCTGATATTGATTTGATACAAATGGCACGTGCAGGAAGTAACCTCTCACTTCCACTGAGCCATTATGTCTCATTGTTTATGTATGTTGCTAGTGAGCTAAGCTGTAGCATTAGCAATGTCTTTCAAAAGGAGACAACTCACAAATGCGGACATTCTGGAGATTTTAAAAATTCTGACAATGAGTCTGAAAGTCAGGAATCAGATTCTGACAGTGAGGAGCTGCCCCCCAGCCATTGAGAACCCTGAATCTGAGGACCCCTTGACTGACAAAGTCCCAGCTCCCTTTGAAGATGCTGGTGGTGACGGAGGCAGACTGACAATGGATGAAGTACAGGAGTTCTGTGGTATCTGGAAGGCCGCCAGCCATTTCACCCCTCCTGGCCTTGGTGTTTGCTTTGATGAGTCCCAGTCTGGAGTGCAACGCCCCTTGCCATTTCCATCTGAGGCAGAGTGCTTCAAGTTGTTTCTGACAGAGAGCTGGTGGAAGACATAGCAGAGACCAATCGCTATGCCTTGGAGCTACAGGAGAAGAGAGAGCCAGGAGTGCGGCGGGGGGATGAAATGTATACCTTCCTGGTGACAGTCCTTCTCATGGGGATAGTAAAGAGGAACTCTCTAAGAGAATGCTGGAGCACATATTTTATGTTTGCAACTCCCTTCTTTGCCACCCTCTTTTCCCAAGACTGCATTTCATCAACAATGCTACTGCCATCCTAAATGACCCGTTGTACAAAATAAGAAATGTCAACAGCTGGCAGTAAAGTGGCATGACAAACGAGACATCCATGTCCTCTCCACTGTCCATACAGCAACCATGTCAGCCACAGGGAAGGTGGACCACCTGATGGGAGAGAGAAATCAAACCAGACTGCGTGCTTGACTATAACATCAAAATGGGGGCAGTGGATAAGGCGGACATGATAAACAGCTTTTTGGAATGCACTCAGAAAACGACCAAGTGGTATCAGAAGATATTTTTTAATTTCTCCAGGGTAGCTTCAAAATACAACAAGCCAATAATTCTCTGACGCAATTAGCGTTGTTTTACAGAGCTAATAGAAGAATGTAACTAGCTACATAAGCACAATTGAATATAACACCATAAAGGTTATGAAATTAGTAATGTTACCTTGCGTGTCGGCGGTTATAAGGAATATACACAAATACAGTGCCTTGCGAAAGTATTCGGCCCCTTTGAAATTTGCGACCTTTTGCCACATTTCAGGCTTCAAACATAAAGATATAAAACTGTATTTTTTTGTGAAGAATCAACAACAAGTGGGACACAATCATGAAGTGGAACGACATTTATTGGATATTTCAAACTTTTTTAACAAATCAAAAACTGAAAAATTGGGCGTGCAAAATTATTCAGCCCCTTTACTTTCAGTGCAGCAAACTCTCTCCAGAAGTTCAGTGAGGATCTCTGAATGATCCAATGTTGACCTAAATGACTAATGATGATAAATACAATCCACCTGTGTGTAATCAGGTCTCCGTATAAATGCACCTGCACTGTGATAGTCTCAGAGGTCTGTTAAAAGCGCAGAGAGCATCATGAAGAACAAGGAACACAACAGGCAGGTCCGAGATACTGTTGTGAATAAGTTTAAAGCCGGATTTGGATACAAAAAGATTTCCCAAGCTTTAAACATCCCAAGGAGCACTGTGCAAGCGATAATATTGAAATGGAAGGAGTATCAGACCACTGCAAATCTACCAAGACCTGGCCGTCCCTCTAAACTTTCAGCTCATACAAGGAGAAGACTGATCAGAGATGCAGCCAAGAGGCCCATGATCCCTCTGGATGAACTGCAGAGATCTACAGCTGAGGTGGGAGACTCTGTCCATAGGACAACAATCAGTCGTATATTGCACAAATCTGACCTTTATGGAAGAGTGGCAAGAAAGCCATTTCTTAAACATATCCATAAAAAGTGTTGTTTAAAGTTAGCCACAAGCCACCTGGGAGACACACCAAACATGTGGAAGAAGGTGCTCTGGTCAGATGAAACCAAAAGTGAACTTTTTGACAACAATGCAAAACGTTATGTTTGGCGTAAAAGCAACACAGCTGAACACACCAACCCCACTGTCAAACATGGTGGTGGCAGCATCATGGTTTGGGCCTGCTTTTCTTCAGCAGGGACAGGGAAGATGGTTAAAATTGATGGGAAGATGGATGGAGCCAAATACAGGACCATTCTGGAAGAAAACCTGATGGAGTCTGCAAAAGACCTGAGACTGGGACGGAGATTTGTCTTCCAACAAGACAATGATCCAAAACATAAAGCAAAATCTACAATGGAATGGTTCAAAAATAAACATATCCAGGTGTTAGAATGGCCAAGTCAAAGTCCAGACCTGAATCCAATCGAGAATCTGTGGAAAGAACTGAAAACTGCTGTTCACAAATGCTCTCCATCCAACCTCACTGAGCTCGAGCTGTTTTGCAAGGAGGAATGGGAAAAAAATTCAGTCTCTCGATGTGCAAAACTGATAGAGACATACCCCAAGCGACTTACAGCTGTAATCGCAGCAAAAGGTGGCGCTACAAAGTATTAACTTAAGGGGGCTGAATAATTTTGCACGCCCAATTTTTCAGTTTTTGATTTGTTAAAAAAGTTTGAAATATCCAATAAATGTCGTTCCACTTCATGATTGTGTCCCACTTGTTGTTGATTCTTCACAAAAAAATACAGTTTTATGTCTTTAAGTTTGAAGCCTGAAATGTGGCAAAAGGTCGCAAAGTTCAAGGGGGCCGAATACTTTCGCAAGGCACTGTATATGATGCTCCATACACACAGTGAGCTACAGTAGAACACGACATACAGAAACTATTATAACGTTATAAGGCACTTACTTTGATAGAAACGCAGTCTGGGTTTGTACATGGGTGTCTGTAGTGATGCCTCTAGCACTGAGACTCTGTGCCTTAGACAGCTGCGCCACTTGGGAGTCATGTGGGGGGGGTTTGTATCATTTGATTTACACAAAATTCCTAACACTTATAGCCCATAGAAATGCATTGAATAGTACATTCATAAATGAGAAAAAAATACAGTTTCAAAGTGTTTGTCCCATATTTAGGAGACTGTTTTCTTATTGTTGGCCCAAACTACCTCCATACTTCCATTTGTTTGTCTGCATTACCTTCAGACAAGTCCGGTGCCAAACCGTTCGGACGTTATAGATGTTTTCGTGAGAAGACCGATTTTTCTGGATGTCTCATGGTCTGACAAGCACCGCTGTATCTTGGCCACCGTCCACTGCAGATGCTGAATGTTGACATAGGAGGAATGCGTTGAATTAAGACGCAACCCATGCTAAAAAAACAGATATCTCTAGTGGAAATGTACGGATTTTGATGGGTATTTTTTATTGTTAGGTTAGATTTCAATTCACGTAACTGGGTTTACCTTAAAATGAGGGACAGATGTAAATGAATCACCAATCATTAAATAAATAATAATCTTCAGAAATGACTTTGTCAAATCAACTACAGTGGCTTGCAAAAGTATTCATCCCCCTTGGCATTTTTTCTATTTTGTTGCCTTACAACCTGGAATTAAAATTTATTTTGGGGGGGTTGGTATCATCTGATTTACACAAAATTCCTACCACTTTGAAAATGCAAAATATTTTTATTGTGAAACAAACAATAAATAAGACGAAAAAACTGAACTTGAGCTTGCATAACTATTCACCCCTCAATTCAATACTTTGTAGGGCCACCTTTTGCAGCAATTACAGTTGCAAGTCTCTTGGGGTATGTCTCTATAAGCTTGGCACATCTAGCCACTGGGATTTTGCCTTTCTTCAAGATAAAATGCTCCAGCTCCTTCAAGTTAGATGGGTTCTGCTGGTGTACTGCAATCTTTAACCTCACTAGGGTAGGGGACACTATTTTCACCTCCGGATGAAAAGCGTGCCCAAAGTAAACTGCCTGTTACTCATGCCCAGAAGTTAGGATATGCATATAATTGGTAGATTTGGATAGAAAACACTCTAAAGTTTCCAAAAATGTCTGTGAGTATAACAGAACTGATATGGCTGATATTTCCATTGACTGCCATTACATTACTTAGGACACAGATTGCACTTCATATGGCTTCCACTAGATGTCAACAGCCTTTAGAAATTATTTCAGGCTTGTATTCTGAAAAATGAGAGAGTAAGCCACTCTAAGTGAGTGGATAGTGGAATGTCCCCAGACCTGTTTACTGCGCACGACCGAGAGCACGCCTTTCGTGTTTTTTTGTTTTGTTTTTTTGAACCCAACGTTGATCTGTACTTCTCCACAACTTTGTCCTTGACCTGTTTGGAGAGCTTCTTGGTCTTCACAGTGTCGCTTGATTGGTGCTGCCCCTTGCTTAGTGGTGTTGCAGACTCTGGGGCCTTTCAGAACAGGTGTACTGAGATCATGTGACAGAGCATGTGACACTTAGATTCCACCTGTGTGCACTTTCTTTATTTAATTGTGTGACTTCTGAAGGTAATTAGTTGCACCAGATCTTATTTAGGGGCTTCATAGCAAAGGGGGTGAATACATATGCAGGCACCACTTTTCTGTTTTTTATTTTTTATTTTTTAAATAAGTTATTTTTTAATTTCACTTAACCAATTTGCACAACTTTGTATGTCCATTACATGAAATCCAAATAAAAATCCATTTAAATTACAGGTTGTAACGCAAACAAATTGGAAAAACACCAAAGGGGGTGAATACTTTTGCAATGCACTGTAGGGCTTTACATTACAATTATGATAACTTGGAGAAATGTTAAGTTTGTGAGTTAAAATCTTACTAGAATTCACAAAGGGTGCAGAGAGTGACATACTGAGACTTTTTTAGCCATCTTTATCCATGTGAAAAATCTGTTTAAAAACAGCTAACTTCCTACAATTATACACATTTTGACATCGGGCCATTATATCTGTTTGCAGTTGTATAGCTAATCTCATGCTATTATACACATTTTGAAATGAGGCTAAGATAATTGTGTCACGACTTCCGCCGAAGTTGGCTCCCCTGACTGTTCGAGCGGTGCTCGGTGGTCGTCGTCACCGTCCTACTAGCCGCCACCGATCCCTTTTTCGTTTGTCTGTTTGTTTTGTCTAATTAGTTTCACCTGTGTTTCTGTTTGGCTTAATGAGCTTCCCGATATTTAGTAGATAGACCCGCCCTTGTTTTGTGCGGGATTGTCTTTATGTTACGTGTGTGCATTTAAGGTAGAGGTGGATTTATTTTCAGAACTTGGCACCCTGTGTTTTTTGGGTTGTCATGTTGTATGTCCGCGCCCTGTATTGTTGGCCGAAGTAAAAGAGCACTTTTCCCCAGTGGAACTCTCTGCGTCTGATTCCTTCACCCACCTAGTCCCGCGTGACAAATTCTGCATTGTAAAGCTAATTTCCTTTTTCTATGGTTGACATGCCACTAGGGTCTCTCCCATTACATGACAGAGGGATGGAGGGATAGATGGAAGGAAGGATTTGGTTGTGGAGGGATGCATTTCTATTATTTCTCTCTGTCTAGGTGGCCATTTTATTTAGTTTTTATTTAACCTTTATTTAACTAGGCAAGTCAGTTAAGAACAAATTCTTATTTTCAATGCTGGCCTACCATGCCACTAGGTTCTGTCACGCCCTGACCATAGAGAGCCTTTTTATTCTCTATTTTGGTTAGGTCGGGGTGTGACTAGGGTGGGTAGTCTAGGTTATTTTATTTCTACGTTGGATTGGTATGGTTCTCAATCAGAGGCAGCTGTTTAGCGTTGTCTCTGATTGGGGATCATATTTAGGCAGCCATTCCCCCCACCCTTTTTTGTGGGATCTTGTTTTGATTTAGTGCATGTAGCACCTCTGATGTTACGGTTCGTTGTTTGTTTCTTTTTTGTTTGGAAGTTTTGCGTAAATAAATATGTGGAACTTTATTCACGCTGAGCCTTGGTCTGTCTCTCCACACAACCGTGACAGGTTCCCTGTATGTGGGATGGATGAATGGAGAAATGGAGGTATGGAGGGAAGCAGGGATGGAAGCATGTATTTCTGTATTGGCCCAGGTGGCAGGGTCCGTCATTAATGATGCCCTGCTGGCCTGGGGCCAGTAAAAACATGTGTCGGACTGGTGGATGTCGTCAGTCACTGGCCTGACCGGGCCATTAACTTCTCTGTGCATTTTCATTGTTCCAGTTTGACATTTATCTGCTCTGTTGCAGTCTGCCATTGAAAACCATTGAAGACTACTCTCTGAAAAGTCATGCTATTTGTATTTGAGCAATATGATTGGCCTTTCATTCAACCACGCTCCTCTGGAGTCACAACTTCTCCTACAGTACATGAGTTAATGTGTTCACACGGCAGCTTTCCTGAATAAAAACAAGGGCTCATCAATCCACTTGCTGAGCATATTTATTTTTGGGATATTGATTTACAAAAGTAAACTTTCAATAGTAAATATACTAACAATATGCTGGCTACGGTTGATAGTCTACATAAAGAAAGCTACAAAAAGACACCTAGCATTCGTCTTGGCTAGCTAAATCAATATTTATTTTGAAACGCAGCGTCAGCGTCCTATTTTGAGATGTAAAACAAAAGTCTTAAAATAACATACTGTACTTTAGAAACAAAAGTGAATGCAATTAATATTAATGCAATTCTAAAGAATAGAGTAATGACTTACTGTGCTAGATTATACTTCACCGCTTTTTAATATGTACTATAATATATAATAACCAAATGTAGCCTATTACTAGCTGAATACAGAGAGAAAGCATGCCAACCTATAGGCCCTGCATGACCCCAATGCGTTTTAATTACACCATTTCCGGGCCAGTAGAAATTCTGTTCAGGCTGGTTGATGTTTGGCCAACTGGAACGACCAGGCCCTCTGTAATGATGAATTATGAATGGGAACATGTTATGGTGAAATAACTAGTCCCACATTGAGGGACGGATGGAGGGATGGAGGGATGGAGGGAGGTCCTTCGTTTAGCTTCTAATACATAAGTGAACTGACAGAGGGCTAAAAGAGTGAGGCCATAGAACATATAAAAGTAATGCAGTAGGTAGAAAAAAAGAATTTAAGACTTAGACCTCGAAGGAGAGGAAAGGAAAGGGGCAGAGAAAATCACTTCATGAATTAACAATCCCTGTTCGTTGGTAATGGATCCCAAGGTCTCATTGCTATTTCTGACAGAGGCAGCCATGCATTCACTGTGCTTATTAGGGACAGGAATGGAGAGACAACGCAGTCTCTTTGATTAATACCCCTGCACTCGGTTGAAGAGGGGTGAATGTGTGTGTCTGTTTGTGTGTGCCTGTGTGTGTGTGTGTACGCGGGGTGGGGGGGGGACAAAACAAAGATGCTCAGAGAAGAACACAGAGATTATCCAGGAGAGGATAGAAAACACAACATGCTTCTTAACTGAGGTCATCCCAAAAGGCACCTTATTTCCTACATAGTGCACTACTTTTGACCAGAACCTTATAGGCCTTGATCAAAAGTGCACTTTATAAGGAATATATGGTGCCATTTGGGACACAAGGTCTGACTTTGCAGAGAGAAATTTTGCAACCAGACCGATTAGGAGAGATAGACCACCCGGTCTCACCCTACTATAATCTTAAGTCAAATGTCTACTGTTTCCTGATGATCTGGTGCTTCTGTCCCCGGCTAAGGAGGGCCAAAAGCAGCACCTAGAACTTTGACACAGATTCTGTCAGACCTGGTCCCTGGCAGTAAATCTCAGTAAGACAAAAATAATGGTGTTCCAAAAAATGTCCAGTTGCCAGGACCACAAATACATATTCCATCTAGACTCCGTTGCCATAGAGTTCACAAAAAAACTATACACACCTCGACCTAAACATCACAGGTAACTTCCACAAAGTTGTGAACGATCTGAGTGACAAGGCAAGAAGGGTCTTCTATGCCATCAAAAGGAACATAAAATTCGACATACCAATTAGGATGTGCCTAAAAATACTTGAATCAGTTATAGAACCTATTGCCCTTTACGGTTGTGAGGTCTGGGGTCCGCTCACCAACCAATAATTTACAAAATGGGACAAACACCAAATTCAGACTCTGCATGCAGAATTCTGCAAAAATATCGTCTGTGTACAACGTAAAACATCAAATAATGCATTCAGAGCAGAATTAGGCCAAAACCTGCACATGATTTAAATACAGAAAAGTGCCGATTCCCAAACCAGTGAAAAACAAAAACCTTTGTAAACACAACCCATATTTGTGTTTACTTATTCCCCCTATTTTACTTGAACTATTTGCAGATAATATGAAATTTGAAATGTCTTTATTCTTTTGGAACTTTTGTGTAATGTTTGCTGTACATTTTTTATTGTTTATTTCACGTTTGTTTATTATCTACTTCATTTGCTTTGGCAATGTTAACAAATGTTTCCTGTGCCAATAAAGCCTTTAAAATGAAATGTAATTTAGAGAAAGAGAGAACAGAAGGGAAGAGTATTTTGATATTTGAGTCTTAGAGAAAGTCAATGTCTCGGCTGTCAGAAAACTTTGAAAGTGTGAAGCACTTCTTATAACGCGTGACATAAGTACTGGTTAGTTAATAATCATAAGCATTGTCGCCTTAATTGACACATTATGTTCCTATTCACACAATCTTACTTGACTTACGTGACTTTAACCTCTTTGTCCCCTTAGGAACATAGGGTGTCCACCATGGCACCATGTAGCCAAGTGCAGCAAGGAAAGACCTAGTTACACACCATGCCACCAGGATCTTTTCAAAGTTCCAAAATCCAGAATAAATTCAAGAAACCTTACAGTATTATATAGAGCCCAGGAAGATTAGCTGCTGCTTTTGCAATAGTTAATGGGGATCCTAATAAAATACCAAATACCACCTCGCTCTCTTCTGGGCAAGGGCTTTTGCCTCTAGCCAGGAGATCCCCTCTTTGCTCAGTGTGGCGCATCTCTAATCGTTTTTTGGCCTTCCCTGCTTAGTTTTTCCTTGTGGGTTGTAGTCCAGTGGCTTGTCTTGTTCTGGTTGATGTCTGTTTCCTGAGTGTGTGTCCAATCCATCTCCATTTCCTTCTCCTGATTAGACTGCTGATGGCCTCCTATTTTGTTTCGGCCACTCAGAGCATCAGAATTCCCACTAAACTCTTACTTTGTGACATCACATTCTATTCACTTTGACACCACTCTGAAGGGCTCTAGAGTGGTGGGAGGTCAGGAACAGCTCACTCTCAATCCCATGCCCTGGTTTCACAGGATCACGTCCAGGCAGTCTTGCTCACATTGATTTTAGACTAAAAGACCGCAGTGACTTTTTTATGTAATAGAAGACTGAAACAGATTAGATTAAAACACACACACACACACACACACACACACACACACACACACTAGATTAAAATACATACTTGTAATATCAAGAGAGAGAGAGAGAGAGAGAGAGAGAGACACTGACTGACTGACTGATGGACTGACTGACTGACTGAGGGGACTGTCTGAAAGATTTCTGCTCTCTCTGTTGTCTCCGCACCAATCCACCTTCAAACTAGCTCACACTCTGGCTAGCTCCCACTCTGACACACAGCTCCCACCCTCCTCTCCTCTTCTCAGTACTTTTTAGGATGAGGAGGATGGTGCGACCTGAGTGGAGGAGCCCTGTGGATTAGGTAACCATAGTAACACGGACAGAGATGTCAGAGCCTGCTCTCCAACCCATCCCACTGACATGATGAGGTAGAGTAGAGGTCTAACAACACGTCCCTACAGTGCAAAAGGTCAATGTTGACATTATTTAATGGAATATTATTATTTTATCATCATTTGAATTATCAATCAATATTCCTCAGTTAATACACTTCACAGTTCCCATCAATTACAATTCAAAACCAATCTTTCTCTCTGTTTGAATCTACATTTAAACAGCACTAATCAATAGGTATGATCAGTCAATAAAAATGACATTAGAAGATTTGGGGGCGTAATTTCAGTGACAAGCTACGATTATCAGTAATCATATTACACCAGATAGATTGGCATAGTATTGATCTCAACCAAGGCAAAGCCTGACATTCTGGAGAATAAGTCTGGAGAATACTTGAAAGTCACCCAATAAGCCAAACCATCTAAAGCTAATAAACGTGTATGAAATCCACGGAAATTAACTGTAATATAAACAAAATTATTTAATCTAAAAGATAATGAACTCCTTAAGTGCTAACTATAATTAGCAAATGTCATATAAATGTCAAATCACAGAGAGTTTGTGTGCTCAGTGTGTGTGTGTGTGTGTGTGTGTGTGTGTTTGTTTGCCTATGTGTAATATACATTATGTGCGTGGTGTGTGGGAGAGAGAGAGAGAATAAATCCAAGCACTCGATATCATAGCAATAATTATAGTAACAAGAATGATTATTATTGCAGAACATGAGTGCACTATATAAGGACGCATGCCCAGATAAAACTATGCAGGATTCCTAGTCAGGTGTATTTGGGGCATCTGTGTACCATCCTCTCTGTCTCCTCTCCTCTCTGTGTCCCTTCCTGACTCTGTCCTCTCCTCTCTCTGTGTCCCCTCCTGTCTGTGTCCCCTCCTGTCTGTGTCCCCACCTCTCTGTGTCCTCTCCTCTCTGTGTCCTCTCCTCTCTGTGTCCTCTTTTCCTCTCTCTGTCCCCTCCTCTGTGTCCTCTCTTCCTCTCTCTGTCCTCACCTCTCTGTGTCCTCTGTGTCCTCTGTTATTTCCTCTGTGTCCTCTCCTCTCTGTGTCCATCTTCTGTGTCCCCTCCTTTCTGTGTCCTCTACTATTTATCTGTCTCATCTCCTTTGTGTCCACTCCTCTCTGTGTCCCCATCTCTTTGTGTCCTCTCCTCTCTGTGTCCACTCCTCTCTGTATCCACACCTCTGTGTCCTCTACTATCGGTCTATTCTCCTCACTGTGTCCTCTCCTCGCTGTGTCCTCTCTTCCTCTCTCTGTCCTCTCTTCCTCTCTGTGTCCCCTCCTCTCTGTGCCCTCACCTCTGTGTCCTCTATTCCCCTGTGTCCTCTTTTCCCCCGTGTCCTCTTTTCCTCTCTCTGTTATTTCCTCTCTGTGTCCACTCCTCTGTGTCCTCTACTATCTGTCATCTCCTCTGTGTCCTCTACTATCTGTCTCATCTCCTCTGTGTCCTCAACTATCTGTCTACTTCCTCGCTGTGTCCTCTCCGTGTCCGTTCCTCTCCGTGTCCCTTCCTCTCCGTGTCCCTTCGTCTCCGTGTCCCTTCGTCTCCGTGTTCCCTCGTCTCCGTGTCTTCTCATCTCTGTGTCCTCTCCAGTGGAGTAGGATAGGAAAGGAGCAGTATAAACTGCGGTAAACCTACCAAACCGCAGCCAGACAACTTTTCCATCCATTCTAAACCTCTTTTCACTCCCACTGCAGAAATCACCCTCTGCATAAATAATGCATTTATTTCTACTTATTTATTTATTACGACTGTTGGCATCTTTACAGATATAGACTTTTTATGCATTTCTCGTTTTCTGTCTCTATCTCTATTGCTCCCTCTCCCTCTCTCTCTGATTCTCTTTCATTCATTTTTCTCTCTCTCTCTCTCTCTCTTTCTATCTCCTCTCTCCTGCCAGCGAGTTTGCGGTTTATCTGGTTGACTTGAGAGATCAAGTTCCGTTCTTTCTGCTGAATATACCCGGTTTCCTGTTTCTTTACCAACCTCCTCTTTATCATTGTCTTGAATGATAAACATTACATTTTGCCTATGTTCCAGTAGCATGTATGTTCCATCCACCGTATTGTACAATTCTCATTACATAACAATACCGAGAAACCTCATTTGAAATGAGTGTTGCTTTTCTCAATCCTGTTTAATTTACCAAATGATCTCAACACATTGAACTGAAAACAAGTGACCCTCTCAGCTTCAACCTCTCCTACCTCTGTACTGTATGTGCCCTGGTATAAATGTGAGCACTGTATATGGGATAGGGCGCCTTTAGGGATGGAGACACAGTTAACGGTAACCTCAGTATTGTATATAAGGTTGCAGAATGCGTAACTAATTATACTGATTGCAGCAAAGACTGTGTTTATCGTGCCGTACGTAACAACTGAATGTGAACTCAAATGAAGTCTGTCAATTGTATTTTATTCAGCTGGAAACGCAAGAAAACAGACATCAAGGTTACATCCCAAATGGCTCTCTATTCCCTTTATAGTGCCATAGTTTTGACAATGGTCAATGGGGCTCTGCTCAAAAGTAATGCACCATGTAGGGAATAGGGTGCCATTTGGGATGCAATTTAAACAGACGTGGCGGTTTTACAATTTCATTTAACACACACTGAATGGGCTGACTGTGTACATGTTCTTTTCTGAAAAAATGTATAATACTGCTCTTCACAACAACACTGTTATTGTGGCACAATGTTCCCCTACAGTGCAAACAATTAGGACTGTCTAAAGGGGCTCCGTGAGCTTGGACTGTTAGGAGCATCAATCCTTTAGTTAAATAATATGAGATGTAATACATGACAAGGGGGAGACTTTGCATTCTAGTCTATAGTATTTGTACTTCCAGGCTTTGTCCAGTGTATTCTATTGGTTTAGGGAAAGTTAAGGGATGCTGCTTTGCATGACAATTTATTTAGAGCTGGCCTCATTCAAATTGTGAGATAACATTCTTAAACCAACACAATGCAATACTGTCTATCTTTATTGTATTTACTAACCATTGTAGGGAAGGTTTCAGGAGATATGTATTTCAATATTAATATTTATTCAAAGTGCAATTTCTTAAACTACTTTATCACAATACACTTTTTTTTTTTAAATTAAAAAGGAGGGAGAAAAGGCAAGGGGGAATAAGGAAAGGGGAATTAGTTTGATTCGATAGTCACCTAATTTGTGTACTTATTTCATGTATTTTCTCATAGCTGGACACTATTTTCATTGTTACAAATGTAGAATATTGTATGATGTTTGGATAGTGAGTCTGGTAGCCCAAAACATCCCAGGTCTAGCCCATACAGGATGCCTGAGAATGGCTCTGTCTTGCACCCCCTTGTATCCTCAGGGAATGGAATGAGAGAGAACACAGAAGAGAGATATGCCTTGATGCATGAACACCTATTGCAGGGTTCCCCAACGATTTCGAATTTTCATTGTTGGACATAAAATATTGTAAAAACCCCTAGAAATTGGTTCCAAGGGAATTTCATTTTGGACATCTGTTCACAAGTGTTCCTACACATAATAGAAAGACACATACAAATGTAATCAAGGTTTGAATTTATTATGTTTCAGTCAAATGTTATATCTGTTTGGGCTTCTTGCGGTCAAGTTGCAGTCAACAACTGATTTGTAATTATATTCCGGCCCCCGACCATCCTCTCAAGTATATGATCGTCCTGTGGCTGAATCTACAGTAGTTGATGACCTATTGTATGTCCAGTAGTTGTTTTCCCCTGTCAATAGATGTACATACATCTACCCACACGTTACATCATCCTGTTCCTGTTGGTAAAGAAAGCAACTTCCTAGAACATTGAATACTCTGAAATGAACATAGAATCTAAAACTCAAACTTGTTGAACTTCTTACACTACCATAAAAACACTAAGACAGCTGAAGCAAGGCACGCAGTTTTTATTCAGGAAAATGAATTACATATTTTGTAGTTCTATCATATAAGGTTGTAGAATAATCTATGTTAATGATATCAGGAAAAAAAGGTCATAGTCACATGGATAAGGCCTCCCCGCTGTCAACTATAGTCCTATGTCTCCCCATGTATTCTTGTCACTACAGACTCCCTCCCCTCTGTTGACAGTCCTGAGGGATGGGAACAAGGGTATGAGCCCAGCGGTAACCAGAGGTAGGCAGGCAGGGAGTGGGGCCTCTGGCAGACTGGGACAAGCAGAGAGGAGGCAGGGGAAGGCAGGGGGAGGCATAGAGTGGCAGAGAGGAGGCAGGGGGAGGCAGGGGGAGGCAGGCAGGGAGTGGGGCCTCTGGCAGGCTGGGACAAGCAGAGAGGAGGCAGGGGGAGGCATAGAGTGGCAGAGAGGAGGCAGGGGGAGGCATAGAGTGGCAGAGAGGAGGCAGGGGGAGGCATAGAGTGGCAGAGAGGAGGCAGGGGGAGGCAGGGGGAGGCATAGAGTGGCAGAGAGGAGGCAGGGGGAGGCAGGCAGGGAGTGTGTCTCTGGCAGGCTGGGACAAGCAGAGAGGAGGCAGGGGGAGGCATAGAGTGGCAGAGAGGAGGCAGGGGGAGGCAGGGAAGGGTTGGGCCTCCAGCAGCCTTCCCCTGTCATGGACCACTCACCTCTCACCTCTCTATGGAGGATAGTGAAAAAGAGATAGAGAGAGGCTAGAGGGGTGGGGTGAGGGTAGTTGCAGCTTCTACCCCCAAGCCATAAGACTGCTGAATAGTTAGTTAAATAGTTAACCAATAACTACCAGGACTTTCTGCATTGACCCTTTTTGACTAACATTTTTGTCTCATCACACACTGCTGCTACTGTTCATTATCTGTCATTTTATTTCTAGTTATTTGTTCATATCTACCTCAATTACCTTGTACCCTTGCACATCGACCCCTGTAATGGTACCCTGTGTATATAGCCAAGTTATTGTTACTCATTCTACATTTATTACTTTTATTATTATGTGTTTTACTTTCTATAATTTCTCTATTTTCTTTCTCTCTGCATTGTTGGGAAGGTCCGTAAGTAAGCATTTCACTGTTAGTCTACAGTTGTTGTTTAAGAAGCATATGATAAATACAATTGGATTTGATCTGAATTGAGAGTGACATTATGATAGTACTTTCCTGGATAACTTTCCTATTAAGGAGTCTATTCAGGGGATGAGCCATTGATAAATTGGGAAAATGGGCAAACAAGGATCTGGGATTAAACAGAAAATGTATGAATTAGATGGGGAACATACTGTATTTGACACACTGCTGCATGGTAAGCTCAAACAAGACTGAAGTGCCTTTTAGGATTGGTGAGTCAAAAAGGCTCAAACTGAAATGCATACTTTTCCAATATGTTTTTCTGCTCTGCTTTTAGTAATCTATTTTCCACCTCTTATTCCCATGCATTTTGCAGTGATATGTCATTCTTGGAGCAGATGCATTTTTTTTTCAGGTCAGTGGTTCTGGCTGGGGATAGTTGTGTGCGCCCCAAATGACACCCTATTCAGTACATAGTGCACTACTTTTGACCAGAGGCCAATGACGCAATTGAATGTCCTTAGTGGAGCCAAATGAAGCAGGGAACTCCTCACTACCACCACCCACGTCACATCAAGGATAGAGGCCTTTCAGCAAATAAAATATGAATGACAAATCATTCAAGCACTTGTAAATGTGTGTGTGTGTGTGTTCGTATGTATGTGTGTGCCTGATTGAGTGAGTGAGTGTGTGTTCATATTATGTCATGCCAAATATACAGTGCCTTCAGAAAGTATTCAGACCCCTTGACTTTTTCCAAATGTTGTTAGGTTACAGCCTAATTTAAAAATGTTTTCAGTAATCTACACGCCATAATGAAAAAATAAAACGAGTGTATATTGTTTTGCAAATTTATTAAAAACAAGAAACTGAAATATTACGTATTAAGTATTCAGACCCTTTACTCAGTGCTTTGTTGAAGCACCTTTGGCAGCGATTGCAGCCTCAAGTCTTCTTGGGTATGATGCTACAAGCTTGACACACCTGTATTTGGGAAGTTTCTCCCATTCTTCTCTGCAGATCCTCTCAAGCTCCGTCATGTACATAGTCCACCTATAATTTAGCCCAAACAACTACCTCTTTCCCTACTGCATTTAATGTATTTATTTATTTTGCTCCTTTGCACCCCATTATTTTTATTTCTACTTTGCACATTCTTCCATTGCAAATCTACCATTCCAGTGTTTTACTTGCTATATTGTATTTACTTTGCCACCATGGCCTTTTTTTGCCTTTACCTCCCTTATCTCACCTCATTTGCTCACATCGTATATAGACTTGTTTATACTGTATTACTGACTGTAAGTCTGTTTTACTCCATGTGTAACTCTGTGTCGTTGTATGTGTTGAACTGCTTTGCTTTATCTTGGCCAGGTCGCAATTGTAAATGAGAACTTGTTCTCAACTTGCCTACCTGGTTAAATAAAGGTGAAATAAAATTTAAAAAATGTTGGATGGGGAGTGTTGCTGCACAGCTATTTTCAGGTCTCTCCAGAGATGTTCGATCTCGTTTAAGCCCGGGCTCTGGCTGGGCCACTCAATGATATCCAGAGACTTGTCCCGAAGCCACTCCTGCGTTGTCTTGGCTGTGTGCTTAGGGTCGTTGTCCTGTTGGAAGGTAAACCTTTGCCCCAGTCTGAGGTCCGGACAGCTCTGGAGCATATTTTTATCAAGGATCTCACCATTCATCTTTCATCTCCCAGTCCCAGAAAAACATCCCCACAGCATGATGCTCCCACCATCATGCTTCACCGTAGGGATGGTGCCAGGTTTCTTCCAGACATGACCCTTGGAATTCAGGCTAAAGAATTCAATATTGATTTAATATGACCAAAGAATTTTGTTTCTCAATGTCTGAGAGTCTTTAGGTGCCTTTTGGCAAACTCCAAGCAGGCTGTCATGTGCCTTTTACTGAGGAGTGGCTTCCGTCTGGCCACTCTATCATAAACGGCCTGATTGGTGGAGTGCTGCAGAGATAGTTGTCCTTCTGGAAGGTTCTCCCATCTCCACAGAGGAACTCTAGAGCTCTGTCAGAGTGACCATCGGGTTCTTGGTCACCTCCCTGACCAAGGCCCTTCTCCCCTGATTGCACAGTTTGGCCGGGCAGCCAGCCCAAGGAAGAGTCTTGGTGGTTCCAAACTTCTTCCATTTAAGAATGATGGAGGCCACTGTGTTCTTGGGGACCTTCAATGCTGCAGAAATGTTTTGGTACCCTTCCCCAGATCTGTGCCTCGACACAGTCCTGTCTCAGAGCACTATGGACAATTCCTTGAACCTCATAGCTTGGTTTTTGCTCTGACATGCACTGTCAACTGTGGGATGTTATATAGACATGTGTGTGCCTTTCCAAATCATGTCCAATCAATTGAATTTACCACAGGTGGACACCAATCAAGTTGTAGAAACATCTCAAGGATGATCAATGGATACAGGACGCACCTGTGCTCAATTTTGAGTCTCATAGCAGAGGGTCTGAATATATATGTAAATAAGGTATTCTGATTATAATTTTCAATACATTTGCAAACATTTCTAAAAACCTGTTTTCGTTCTGTCATTATGAGGTATTTTGTTTAGAATGCTGAGGATTTTTTTATCAATCATTTTTAGAATAAGGCTGTAACGTAACGGAATGTAGAAAATGTCAAGGGGTCTGAATACTTTCCGAAGGTACTTTATACACAATGACTCAGTAATCTGCAATTTGTTCATAACACTCCTAATACCCGGCTAAGCTGCAATAGTTTTTTTGTGTTTTTCAAAGCACAATTTGGATCCTTTAATTTCAAAATGTTAGTGACTATTTAATAAGCCTAAAACGATGGCTATGTATTGTATTTGTGTTGCTGGTATTGTCATTTTACAAAGAATAAGGATCTGCCTACAAATTGGAAAGTATTTGTAGCCACCCATGTTCAGTTTGTGAATTCAACTCACTGTTGTAATGGGGGGAAGAGGGAGAGTGAAAAAATAAGGAAGAGAGAAGATAAATGCAATGAAACAAAAGAAAATCATAGGTGATTATGAATGAGCTTTTGAAGAGCTGTTTTCATATTTAAAGTCCTGCTCTGTGATTTCTACAGCTAACAATGAAGTAACACAGAGCCTCAATACATGGTTAACGCCATCATGTAGTACTCATGGACTGCCATTCCTTGTCTCCATAGCTACAGATATGAATTTGTTTCCATTTCTCCAGTCCCACCCCGCAGCTTTACAGCAAAACAGGTGGTGGGCATGCTGTATTGCTGAAAAATGTATACCAAACAGACTGTAGCTTTAATAGCTGTATTTACAAGTTGAGTAAGTCTTCTCCAACGCATAGATTGTAGGTGGATGACTCGTGTAACCTTTTTTAGATATTATTGCTGTATCTTAGATAACGAAGCAACAACCTCATTACGAGGTTTACAGAAACTGTGTCAGTGGACAAGGGACATTATAAATACAAATATAAATAAAAACATCAACAAACAAATGAGAAACATATTTTTAATGTTTGTTATCTGAGGGATAATTATCTCTCCTACAAAATTATCTTGCAATACAAGATTATAAACTTCCATTACTGTATGAAAATAAATCCTTTCACTAGAATTGACTTGAGGTAAAGTACAAAAAAATACTGGAAGTGGCTTTTTGAAGTGGCAGCAATTTTTGTGGGGCCCCTCCCAAATGGTACCCTATTCCCCTTTTTAGTGCACTACTTTTGACTAGACCCCTATAGGCCCTGGTCAAAAGTAGTGGGCTACCGTATATAGGGAATAGGGTGCCCTTTGTGACACAGCCCAAGCTAGTATCAGTGTTTACCTTATGGATAGTCAAGGGACTTCTTTCAGTCTCCTCCAACGATTGATCAAGGAGTGTTTTTGACAGTTTGATGGAAAATGTGATGGATGTGTGTGTGTGTGTGTGTGTGTCTTTTTATATGTGTGAGTGTGTGCGTGCGTGCAGAGTGTGTGTGCGTGTGTGTTTGATGGGTTTGTGATGGATAGTCATCCTGGACTGTACGCTACCGGTCAGGGGGAGAATAAATTGTCCATCCCATCAACACTCACCTTTGATCCCTGCTTGTGGAGATAGCAAGCAGGCCAGCAACCAGAAGAGGAGGACTATGGAGATAACAAGCAGCCAGGCACCAGGGAGAGGATTGTGGTGCCAAGTGCCAAAGCATCAAGTCTTTTTGACAAAGCAAGGGAGACTGACATTTCAACTTTTTGAGATGCTTCCTTGTCCACAGACATGCAGTTGACATGTTACTGATAGTCAGCTATCACATTTAATTTCTTGGATGGGGTGAGAATGTATGTTTTTGGTTTCCCATTGGTTCTGGAAACAAAGCCATAATTTCCTGACCGGTAAAACTGAAAATGTTTTAACGTTCTCAGAACATAAGTGAACATTTAGCCTGTTCTGGGAACATCCATTTTTTAGGTTTCGGGAGTTTGATAGCATTTTACTACAGTTCCCTGAAAGTTTTCCTGGGAGATTTTATTAAAATTCTGAGAATGGAAATTATAGGTTAATTGGAGCTTTTTGAGTAACTTCCTTAAAACGTTCACTGAATGTTTCAATTAGACTTTTAATAACATTTCTATCTTAGGTTAACTGTTTTGAACTCTAAGCACAGATAGGACACATGGAAATTAATTTATTCTTTAATCTTGGATTCTTGTAAACACATTTCTTTTTTATTGTGGCACAGCTTCAGTCAAACTCAAATGAATGATTTTCTATTTCCTATCCATGGAATTATTCCACTGTACCAAAAGGATGGATAGCATGCCATGCTTGTTTTTTTTACTCATACGAAGCTGTTCATTTGAGTCTATTCAGCACTCCATTTCAATGGAAAAAAAAACACTGGCCAATTAGTTGGAGCGGCCAACACACCTGATAAACAGAGTTTTGTTGACACTGATGTCGTGATGTTGTATTAGTTAATGTGACGACTGTTGCTCAACGAATGATAAAAGGCTTCTAATTGCGTGATTAACTGAATCAAGCAATTGTTAACTCATTAACCTGGGGCACCATGGGAAAATTCATTTTATTGAGGATCTATTTCCCAAATTACCTCAAAGAATATCAGAATATCGATTTTACAACAGCCACTAATTAACCAGTTACCTCTACAATCTCATTCTGAACGTCGTATAATCCGAGAATCTGCACGGACCCGGGTCTCACCAATGAGTTCGTACCACACCAATCTTAGTTGAAAATGTATTTACTAGAAAGCTAAAATGATGATAAAAGATACACATACACAAAAACACATTCTAGGCTATTGACTAGAACTAAGTATAACGGGCCAACACACGAAGGCGCGTGTTACCCAATATGGGCATTTAAAAGAGAGAGAAAAAGAGAAAGTACACGAGAGAAATATACATTTGGGTGAATTTGTCAGCTATGCTTATTCTAACCCTAGCCTTGCGCCAAACTGCTGCTCTTATGGGTCCGAATATAATGATGTAATTACGTGGGGAAGGTCTCTGTGGATTCTCCGCGTGGACCATTCAGGCTGCTCAATGAGGACTTCGGCATTGTCATCTACAAAATAGCTTCCAATACTCTACTCAGCAAACTGGATGCAGTTTATCACAGTGCCATCTGTTTTGTTACTAAAGCACCTTATACCACCCACCACTGCGACCTGTATGCTCTAGTCGGCTGGTCCTCGCTACATATTCGTCGCCAGACCCACTGGCTCCAGGTCATCTACAAGTCCATGCTAGGTAAAGCTCCGCCTTATCTCAGTTCACTGGTCACGATGGCAACACCCACCCGTAGCACGCACTCCAGCAGGTGTATCTCACTGATCATCCCTAAAGACAACACCTCATTTGGCCGCCTTTCCTTCCAGTTCTCTGCTGCCTGTGACTGGAACGAATTGCAAAAATTGCTGAAGTTGGAAACTTTTATCTCCCTCACCAACTATAAACATCTGCTATCTGAGCAGCTAACCAATTGCTGCAGCTGTACATAGTCCATCGGTAAATAGCCCACCCAATTTACCTACCTCATCCCCATACTGTTTTTATTTATTTACTTTTCTGCTCTTTTGCACACCAGTATCTCTACCTGCACATTACCATCTGATCATTTATCACTCCAGTGTTAATCTGCTAAATTGTAATTATTCGCCTACCTCATGCCTTTTGCACACAATGTATATTGTCTCTTTTTTTCTTTTTTTCTACTGTGTTATTGACTTGATTATTTTTTACTCCATGTGTTGTTTGTTCACACTGCTATGATTTATCTTGGCCAGGTCGCAGTTGTAAATGAGAACTTGTTCTCAACTTGCATACCTGGTTAAATAAAGGTGAAATAAAAATACAATTAAAATGTTTGTTTTGTTAGATAAAATCCTTCTTTATATTTCCAATTGTGACTCCCAGTACCAAAACTCAAACTTCTTCCTCGTTTTGGAAGAAACAAGCCTGAAACCTTGAACAAAGACTGTTGACATCTAGTGGAAGCCATAGGAATTGCAATCTGGGATCTGGAATTGCATAGAATTCCATTGTAAGAGCACAGGATCTCAAAAAATATATATTCTGGTTGGTTTTTCTTTGGATTTTATCCTATCATATCAATTGTGTTATAGTCCCATACATTATTTTAACATTTCTACAAACTTCAAAGTGTTTTCTATCCAATGGTACCAATTATATGTGTATCCTGGCTTCTGAGCCTGAGTAACAGGCAGTTTACTTTGGGCACGTCAGTCAGGTGGAAATTCTGAAAAAAGGACCCTAGCCCTAACAAGTTTGGTCTGAGTACATGACTTTAAATAGAACCACGGGGAAACCTGCAGAAAACCTTTTGATGAAATACAGAAATTCCCAGTAAAGAAAGTTGTTTCTTAATATTCTCAGAACAATTTGAGAACATTACTTTAACCTCTCTGATCTCCCCATACAGACTCAAGCTCATTACCATAACGCAACGTTAACTATTCATGAAAATCGCAAATGAAATGAAATAAATATGCCATCTCTCAAGCTTAGCCTTTTGTAAACAACACTGTCATCTCAGATTTTCAAAATATGCTTCTCAACCATAGGAAAACAATAATTTGTGTAAAAGTAGCTAGCTAGCGTAGCATTTAGCATTAGCATTAGCGTTAGCATCCAGCACGCAACATTTCAACAAAAACATAAAAGCCTTCAAATAAAATCATTTACCTTTGAAGAACTTCTGATGTTTTCAATGAGGATACTCTCAGTTAGATAGCAGATGCTCAGTTTTTCCAAAAAGATTCTTTGTGTATTAGAAATAGCTCCGTTTTATACATCACATTTGGCTACCAAAAAAAACCGAAAATTCACTCCTCAAAACGCGAACTTTTTTCCAAATTAACTCCATAATATCGACTGAATCAATCCTCAAGGTGTTTTTCACATATCTCTTCATTGATATATCGTTCTTGGAAGCATGGTTTCTCCCCTCAATCAAATGGAAAAGTACAAGCAGCTGGCAATTGCGCACCGAATTCCACGCAGGACACCAGGCGGACACCTGGTAAATGTAGTCTCTTATGGTCAATCTTCCAATGATATGCCTACAAATTTGTCACAATGCTGCTAACACCTTGGGGGAACGACAGAAAGTGTAGGCTCATTCCTTGCGCAATCACAGCCATATAAGGAGACAATGGAAAACAGAGCTTCAGAAATTCTGCTCATTTCCTGGTTGACGCATCATCTTGGTTTCGCCTGTAGAATGAGTTCTGGGGCACTTACAGACAATATCTTTGCAGATTCTGAAACTTCAGAGTGTTTTCTTTCAAAAACTGTCAAGAATATGCATAGTCGAGCATCTTTTCGTGACAAATTATCGCGCTTAAAACGGGAACGTTTTTTATCCAAAAATGAAATAGCGCCCCTAGAGATCAAAGAGGTTAACCTTTTTGGGATAGGGGGCAGCATTTTTCACTTTTGGATGAATAGCATGCCCAGAGTGAACTGCCTCCTACTCTGTCCCAGATGCTACTATATGCATAGTATTATTAGTATTAGTGTCACGTTCTGACCTTAGTTCCTTTGTTATGTCTTTTTTGTGGTATGGTATGGTATGGGCGTGAGTTGGGTGGGTTGTCTATGTTCGTATTTCTATAATTTGGGATTTCTGTGTTCAGCCTAGTATGGTTCTCAATCAGAGGCAGCTGTCAATCATTGTCCCTGATTGAGAGCCATATTTAGGTAGCCTGGTTTCACTTTTGAGTTGTGGGTGTTTGTCTTCCGTGTCAGTGCTTGTTGCCACACAGGACTGTTTCGTTAATTCACGTTTATTGTTTTGTTCCAGTGTTCTGTTGTGTTTTGATTAAACATTATGGACACTTACCACGCTGCGCATTGGTCCTCCGATCCTTCTCGCGGAGGAGGAGATTCTGGACGGCAAGGGACCATGGGCACAGCCGGGAGAATATTGCCGCCCCAGGGCAGAGCTAGAGGCAGCGAAAGTCGAGAGGCGGCGTTATGAGGAGGCAGCATGGCAGTGCGGCTGGAAGCCCGAGAGGCAGCCCAACAAAATGTATTGGGGGGGCACACGGGGAGTATGGCGAAGTCAGGTAGGAGACCTGCGCCAACTTCCCGTGCTTACCGGAGAGCGAGAGGGACCGGGCAGGCACCGTGTTATGCGGTGGAGCGCACGGTGTCCCCAGAATGCGTGCTTAGCCCGGTGCGGTACATTGCAGCGCCTCGTATCGGCCGGGCTAGAGTGGGCATCAAGCCAGGTGCCATGAAGCCGGCTCAGCGCATCTGGTCTCCAGTGCGTCTCCTCGGCCAGCTCAGCGCATTTGGTCTCCAGTGCGTCTCCTCGGCCGTACATGGCACCAGCTTTACGCCAGCACAGCCCAGTGCGGGCCATTCCACCTCGCCGCACTGGCCTGGCTACCTTATTGTGAATGTATGTTAAAAACATCCTAAAGATTGATTCCATACATCGTTTGACTTGTTTCTACGACCTGTAACGGAACTTTTCGAGTTTGTCTGGACGAAGTGCTCGCGCCTCATGAATATGGATTACTGGGCTGAACACGCTAACAACAAGTGGCTATTTGGACATAAATTATGGACTTTATGGAACTTTATGGAACAAATCAGTAATTTACTGTCGAACTGGGATTCCTGAGAGTGCATTCTGATGAAGATCATCAAAGGTAAGGGAATATTTATAATGTTATTTCTAACTTCTGTTGACTCCAACATGGCGGATATTTCTTTGGCTGGATTGGGCTCTGAGTGCCGTACTCAGATTATGCTTTTTCCGTAAAGTTTTTAAAAAATCTGACACAGCGGTTGCATTAAGGAGAAGTCTATCTTTAATTCTGTGAATAACACTTGTATCTTTTCTCAATGTTTATTATGAGTATTTCTACAAAACCACCGAATGTTTTCGAATCAAAACATTACTTAACGCGCCAATGTAAACTGAGATTTTTGGATATAAATATGCACATTATCGAACAAAACATACATGTATTGTGTAACATGATGTCCTATGAGTGTCATTTGTTGAAGATCATCAAAGGTTAGTTATTAATTTTATCTATATTTCTGCTTTTTGTGACTCCTATCTTTGGCTGGAAAAATGGCTGTGTGTTTTTTTGACTTTGGCTGGAAAAATGGCTGTGTGTTTTTTTGACTTGGCTATCACTTAACATATGTTGTGCTTTCGTTGTAAAGCCTTTTTGAAATCGGACACGATGGGTAGATTAACAAGAAGTTTGTCTTTCATTTGCTGTATTGGACCTGTTAATGTGTGAAAGTTACATATTTCCCAAAAATATTTTGAATTTTGCACTCTGCCTTTTCAGCGGAATGTTGTCGAGGCGTTCCGCTAGCCCTACAAAGGTTTTAAATGGACCCACGAGGAAACCTGGTGGAAACGTTATGCTGAAGTGTTGAAATTCCCACAGGAGAACGTTGTTTCTTGACATTCTCGGAACTATTTGAGAACATTTCCAATGTCAAACCAGTTGGAGAGCGTTCCTAGAACATTATAAATATTTTAATAAAATTTAACCATGTTTGAACTTTTGGAAAAAATTATGTTAAAGTAATAAAATACCAAGAAAATAACAGCAGATGTTATTGCGGATGTAGCAAAATGTTTGCGTTCCAAGCTCCAACAGTGCAGTAGTATCTAACAATATGCAGCAATACACACAAATCTAAAAGTAAAATAATAGAATTAAGAGGTATATAAAAATATTAGTATGAGCAGTGTCGGAGTCTGGAGTGTATATATGTGATGGGGTTCATAGGTTCTCAGAACGTTATGTGCTAGCTGGGAGTCAATTCATCGTTTGTTGTCCATCTGTGGATGGACGATACCACAACGTGAAGTATTTTGACAAAGCAAGGCAGACTGACATTTCCCCCCCCCCCCCCCCCCCCCCCCCCAGTAGACGCAGTGTTAAGACAACCTAAATCCATTTCAGTTTGAAAAAAAGCTATATGCTCAGGTAGCCCAGTAGTTAGAGCATTGGGCCAGTAACTGAAACATTGCTAGTTCAAATCCCTGATCTTACAAGGTAAATCATCTCTCAATATGCCCCTTAATTAAGCGATGCATTTAACCCTTGTTGCTGGCTGTGACCCCACTCTCCGAGGACGTCTCAGGGGGAGTTCGAATATGCAAAAACCACATATCCAATACATGTGTGAAATAAGACACACACTGTAGAAGCACCCACCACAGAAAAAATGACCCATCCCTATAAAAGCTACCTTATTACCCTTAGTGATACAGTTTCTAAGTTTCTTACCTCAGTGTACAATGTACTGTGGTTGGAATTCTATAAAACTTGTGTATACCTTAGTTGCACAGTAGCAAATCATTTTGGACTGTAGAAAAACGTTTTGCAACGGACACTGTTTACTCCAAACAGAAAATATTTTGAAACAAAAACGAGTTTATTTTGGACAATTGGTTATGTCATTCCCTGTTTGCTTCTGTTTGGTTCCTAGTGAATACACCCCTGGTATTCACTGAGTATACCAAACATTAGGAACACCTTCCTAATATTGAGTTGCACCTCCACCTTTTGCCTTCAGAACAGCTTTAATTTGTTGGGGCGTGGACTCTACAAGGTGTTGAAAGCGTTCCACAAGGATTTTGACCCATGTTAATTCCAATGCTTCCTACAGTTCCTACACACGTGAAACTGTTGAGCATGAAAAACCCAGCAGCGTTGCAGTTCTTGACATAAACCGGTGAGCCTGGCACCTACCACCATACCCCATTCGAAGGCACTTACATTTGTTGTCTTGCCAATTCACCATCTGAATGGCACACATACACAAACTGTCTCAAAAGGATCGGTGTCCCGCTAGGGGGACAACTTCCGGTGAAACTGGAAGGCGTGTAATTCAAATAAATTAGAATAGTTATTATAGTGGTTAAACATTTATATCGTCTGAAAGCTTAACTTCTTGTTAATCTAACTGCACTGTCCGATTTACAGTAGCTATTACAGTAAAAAACATGCCATGCCATTGTTTGAGGACTGCGCCCCACATCAAAATATGTTTCCACTGGCACAAGTTTCATAAATTCACATATAAAGAGTAAATATTCACTTACTTTTTAAAATTCTTCCTCTGATTTGTCATCCAAAGGGTCCCAGCGATAACATGTAGTGTCGTTTTGTTAGATAAAATCCTTTTTTATATTCCAAAAAGTCTGTTTAGTTGGCCCCATCGATTTGAGTAATCCACTTGTTCAACTTGCAGAGAAAGGAATCTTAACCTCTTGAACCTCTGGGGGCAGTATTTCATTTTTGGATGGAAAACGTTCCCGTTTTAAACAAGATATTTTGTCACGAAAAGATGCTCGACTATGCATATAATTGACAGCTTTGGAAAGAAAACACTCGTTTCCAAAACTGCAAAGATGTTGTCTGTGAGTGCCACAGAACTAATGCTACAGGCGAAACCAAGATGAAATTTCATACAGGAAGTGAGCCAGATTTCGAATGCGCTGTGTTCCAATGTCTCCTTATATGGCTGTGAATGCGCAAGGAATGAGCCTACACTTTCTGTTGTTTCCCCAAGGTGTTTGCAGCATTGTGACGTATTTGTAGGCATATCATTGGAAAATTGACCATAAGAGACTACATTTACCAGGTGTCCGCTCGGTGTCCTCCGTCGAAACTATTGCGTAATCTCCAGGTGCGTGCATTTTTCCATTTTGAACAGAGGAGAAACAAAACTGCCACAAGTGATTTCTCATCGAATAGATATGTGAAAAACACCTTGAGGATTGATTCTAAACAACGTTTGCCATGTTTCTGTCGATATTATGGAGTTAATTTGGAAAAATGTTTGCGTTGTAATGACTGAATTTTCGTTTTTTTTCCTTGCCAAACGTGATGAACAAAACGGAGCGATTTCTTCTACACAAATAATATTTTTGGAAAAACTGAACATTTACTATCTAACTGAGTCTCCTCATTGAAAACATCCGAAGTTCTTCAAAGGTAAATTATTTTATTTGAATGCTTTTCTTGTTTTTGTGAAAATGTTGCCTGCTGAATGCTAGGCTTAATGCTATGCTAGCTATCAATACTCTTACACAAATGCTTGTGTAGCTATGGTTGAAAAGCATTTTTTTTTTTAAATCTGAGATGACAGTGTTGTTAACAAAAGGCTAAGCTTGTGAGCCAATATATTTATTTCATTTCATTTGCGATTTTCATAAATAGTTAACGTTGCGTTATGGTAATGAGCTTGAGGCTATAATTACGCTCCCGGATACGGGATTGCTCGTCGAAACAGGTTAAAACTTCTTGAAGCTAGGGGGCACGTTTTATTTTTGGAAAAATAACGATCCCAAAGTAAACTGCCTATTTCTCAGGACCAGATGCTAGAATATGCATATAATTGACAGCTTAGGATAGAAAACACTCAAGTTTCCAAAACTGTAAAAATATTGTCTGTGAGTATAACAGAACTGATATTGCAGGCGAAAGCCTGAGAAAAATCCAATCAGGAAGTGACTCTTATTTTGAAACCCCTGTCTTTCTATGCATCCCTATTGCCCATTGAAAGGGATATCAACCAGATTCCTTTTTCTGTGGCTTCCCTAAGGTGTCTACAGCCGTTTTGAAGAATGAGCGTAAACGTCCAAATTGCGTAAGTGGTCTGTTATTGGCTCTCAGTGTGATTTTTGCGCAAAACAGAGAGGTAGCCATTTTTCCTCTCGGTCCTAGTGAAAAGCCAACAGTCCCGGTTGATATATTATCGAATATGAAAAATACTTTGAGGATTGATTATAAAAACATTTGCCATGTTTCTGTCGATATTATGGATATAATTTGGAATTTTTGTCTGCGTTGTCGTGACTGCTATTTCCAGTGGATCCGGGATGCGTGGTTCCAAGAGGTTAACGAGCAGCCTGGTGACCTAGAAGCCAGAGAGGGAGCACACGTGACAGTACCATCTCCCCGACGCGCGTCTCCAGCCGCAGGATGCCAACCAAGATGACGATCCCGGGGATCAGGAGTGGATCTGTCACCTCTGCTAAAGTGCGGGAACCTGTCGATCCAGCTGAGGTGCAGGAGCATGGCGACCTAGAGTCCCGGAGTGAGAGCATACGTGACAGTACTCCCTCCCCAGCGCGTTTATCTCCAGCCCCAGGACGTCAACCACAGGGACGATCCTGGGGATCAGGAGCGAACCGGTCGCCTCCACTGAGGCACAGAAATCTGATGAAGCGGCTGAGGAGTGAGAGCCTGATGAGCTGACTGAGACCTCCCCGGTTGCCTCGGTCCTGACACCTGGACCCGACATCACCTCCAACACAAAAGCAAAAAACTCCCTGCAATTGTGTTTGTTGTCCGTGGCTAATGCCTGCCCATACAATAACCCCACCGCCACCTTGGGGCACTCTGTTCACAACATCAGCAAACCGCTTGCCCACACAATGCAATCAATATATGCTGTCTGCCATCTGCCTGGTACAATTGAAACTGGGATTCATCCGTGAAGAGCACACTTCTCCAGTGTGCCAGTGGCCATCGAAGGTGAACATTTGCCCACTGAAGTCGGTAAGTATGCTGACCTGTAGTTAGGTCAAGACCCTGGTGAGGACGACGAGCACGCAGATGATCTTCTCTGAGATGGTTTCTGACAATCTGTGCAGAAATCCTTCAGTTGTCCAAACCCACAGTTTCATCAGCTGTCCGGGTGGCTTGTCTTAGACAATCCCGCAGGTGAAGAAGCCGGATGTGGAGGTACTGGGGCTGACGTGGTCTGCGGTTGTAAGGCCGGATGGACTTACTGCAAAATTATAAAAAACTACGTTAGAGGCTATGGCAACAGCTTTGGTATGCCAGTTGCATGTTCCCTCAACTTGAGATGTCTGTGGCATTGTGTTGTGCGGCAAAACTCCACAGTTTAGAGTGTGATAGGCCTTTCTAGCTTATATGATTACGATGGTCATAATGTTTCTTGACAGTGTCAGAAAGTGTATTTTCTTAGTCCAAGTAAAGTGACACAGGATGGTCATAATGCTTAATGACAGTGACAAAGTGTATATTCTACAAGTTATTTAAAACATGTAGACAAACTTTTCAGAATTCATTACAGCAACAAAGGATTTAAAATGAAAGGAAACTTCTTGGCAAGGAAAAAACTCATTTGAATAAATTAGTTTTGACACTCTTATGTAGGTGTCATTACCAGCTATAAAATAATGCAATATATGTCACAACAGGTGTAAATATATCCGTCATGATAGTGTTGTGATCATATTATGACAAGTTATGTCAGCTGTTATGACATATTATGGTTGTCAAGTAAAGTGTTACCGAAATTTGTTTGGAGTTACTAAGGTTAGTAACTCCAAACAAGTTACTATAGTTGTTACGCGGAGTGGAACAGGGGAACCCAAGAGCAGACTCAGACGAGGAGGCTGGGATGAAGTAACCAAGGTATTTATTGAAACACAGGGGGGAGAGAGTGCAGGTCAGGGGAAGCTCGGGCGGGTTGCTGGAAACCAGGTGCAGAGGCTGAGGCTGGAGCGAGAGGGGTTGAGACAGGGTAAGCAGATCCAGAGGAGAATCCAGGGAAGTAGTAGAGTGGGGAATCCAGGACAGAGTAGCAGGATGATGAGATGTGGGACTGGAGACAGGGACCAGAGTCAGAGCGGGCAGAATGAGCAGAGATTACGATCTGGCAGCGTGGAAGTTGCAGGGCTGAGTATTTGTAGAGTTCTTGATTATGGAAGAGGTTGCAGCTGGTGGGGATCTGCTCTGATTCCAGCAAACCTGTCTCCGCCCACACAATTACACACACACAGAGAGGGAGAGATTACCGGGGGAGTGGCTGCAGGTCAAGGAGACACAGGATGAGCAGTAGAGGGCATTGCAGGAGAAGATGTGACAGTACCCAATGTGCAGTCAATGACCTTCGGTATCTGTATGCTAAATAAACTCAGCAAAAAAAGAAACGTCCCTTTTTCAGGACCCTGTCTTTCAAGGATAATTCGTAAAAATCCAAGTAACTTCACAGATCTTCATTGTAAAGGGTTTAAACACTGTTTCTCATGCTTGTTCAATGAACCCTAAACAATTTATGAACATGCACCTGTGGAACGGTCGTTAAGACACTAACAGTTATGAAAACGTAGGACACTAAAGAGGCCTTTCTACTGACTCTGAAAAACACCAAAAGAAAAATGCCCAGGGTCCCTGCTCATCTGCGTGAACATGCCTTAAGCATGCTGCAAGGAGGCATGAGGAATACAGATGTGGCCAGGGCAAAAAATTGTACTGTCTTAAGCATGTGAGATGCTTAAGACAGCGCTACAGGGAGACAGGATAGACAGCTGATCGTCCTCGCAGTGGCAGACCACGTGCACCAAACCCTGCACAGGATCGGTACATCTGAACATTACACCCGCGGGACAGGTACAGGTTGGTAACAACAACTGCCCGAGTTACACCAGGAATTCACAATCCCTCCATCAGTGCTCAGACTGTCCGCAATAGGCTGAGAGAGGCTGGACTGAGGGCTTGTAGGCCTGTTATAAGGCAGGTCCTCACCAGACATCACCTGCAACAACATCGCCTATGGGCACAAACCCACCGTCGCTTTACCAGACAGGACTGGCAAAAAGTGCTCTTCACTGACGAGTCACAGTTTTGTCTCACCAGGGGTGATGGTCGGATTCGCGTTTATTGTCGGAGGAACGATTTTTACACCGAGGCCTGTACTCTGGAGCGGGATCGATTTGGAGGTGGAGGCTCCGTCATGGTCTGGGGCGGTGTGTCACAGCATCATTGGACTGAGCTTGTTGTCATTGCAGGCAGTCTCAACGATGTGTGTTAGAGGGAAGACACCCTCTTTCCTCATGTGGTACCCTTCCTGCAGGCTCATCCTTACATGACCCTCCAGCATGACAATGCCACCAGCCATACTGCTCGTTCTGTGCGTGATTTCCTGCAAGTCAGGAATGTCATTGTTCTGCCATGGCCAGCGAAGAGCCCTGATCTCAATCCCATTGAGCACGTCTGAGACCAGTTGGATCGGAGGGTGAGGGCTAGGGCCATTCCCCCAGAAATGTCCGGGAACTTGCAGGTGCCTTGGTTGAAGAGTGGGGTAACATCTCACAGCAAGAACTGGCAAATCTGGTGCAGTCCATGAGGAGGAGATGCACTGCAGTACTTAATGCAGCTGGTGGCCACACAAGATACTGACTGTTACTTTTGATTTTGACCGCCCCTTTCTTCAGGGACACATTATTCCATTTCGGTTAGCCACATGTCTGTGGAACTTGTTCAGTTTATGTCTCAGTTGTTGAATGTTGTTATGTTCATACAATAATTTATAGATGTTAAGTTAGCTGAAGATAAACGCAGTTGACAGTGAGAGGACGTTTAATTTTTTGCTAAGCTTATAATGGAGGTTCAGCAAAGCATGCTGTGCATTGTTGGAGGAGGGGCACCGCGCTCGCCCTCAGATTTCTCCCCTTTAGTTACTGGTAGCAAGTGATAGTGATGCACAAGCTAGGTCTATATGAAACATCGCCATCTACTGGCAGCATTTTCCCATCAGAATCAAATCAAATTTATTGATATAGCCCTTCTTACATCAGCTGATATATCAAAGTGCTGTACAGAAACCCAGCGTAAAACCCCAAACAGCAAGCAATGCAGGTGTAGAAGCACAGGGGCTAGGAAAAACTCCCTAGAAAGGCCAAAACCTAGGGAGAAACCTAGAGAGGAACCAGTCTATGAAGGGTGGCCAGTCCTCTTCTGGCTGTGCCAGGTGTCGATTATAACAGAACATGGCCAAGGTGTTCAAATGTTCATAAATGACCAGCATGGTCAAATAATAATAATCACAGTAGTTGTCGAGGGTGCAACAAGTCAGCACCTCAGGAGTAAATGTCAGTTGGCTTTTCATAAGCGATCATTGAGAGTATCTCTACCGCTCCTGCTGTCTCTAGAGAGTTGAAAACAGCAGGTCTGGGACAGGTAGCACATCAGGTGAACAGGTCAGGGTTCCATAGCCACAGGCAGAACAGTTGAAACTGGAGCAGCAGCACGGCCAGGTGGACTGAGGACAGCAAGGAGTCATCATGCCAGGTAGTCCTGAGGCATGTTCCTAGGGCTCAGGTCCTCCGAGAGAGAGAAATAAAGAAAATTAGAGGGCATAGTTAAATTCACACAGAACACCGGATAAGACAGGAGAAATACTCCAGATATAACAGACTGACTGTAGCCCCCCGACACATAAACTACTGCAGCATAAATACTGGAGGCTGAGACAGGAGGGGTCAGGAGACACTGTGGCCCCATCCGATGATACCCCGGACAGGGCCAAACAGGCAGGATATAACCCCACCCACTTTGCCAAAGCACAGCCCCCACACCACTAGAGGGATTTCTTCAACCATCAACTTACCATCCTGAGACAAGGCCGAGTATAGCCCACAAAGATCTCTGCCACGGCACAACCCAAGGGGGGGCGCCAACCCAGAAGCACGAAAACTGCATTAGAAAAAAAGCTTGAAAAACCCATTACATTTTTGCCCTACGTTGACAATGACAATAGTTTCAGTATAGTTTTAATTTTTCTAATGTTTTCCTTAATTATTTTATTTCAATTGACTAAATAGTTGTTCAAATGTTGCATTTTTTTCATGTTCAGTTTTAATTTACTATAATAACCTTGGGAGTTACCTTTCTAGCTAATATACTATGTTAGAGTTTACACTTTTGTTTCTAATTATAATGTGGGGAGGTCAAAATAATGAAAACTATAAAACAAATCTACTCATTTTAAAATGTTGATTACTTCTCCTTGCCATTATCATTCCCCTGATGATAAGACAATGGCATGTGATTTTTTGTTGTTGTTAAACTTATGATGGGTGTCCCTGAGTTGCAGTTTTCCCTGGGTCCCTAGGCAAGAAAAGGTTGAAGACTCCTGCTCTATTCACTGAAATTGGTCAATAAAATATGTACTAACTCTGTTGATCATCTATTTTGTTTGCTAAAACCCTTTAACAAACGATTTTACTCAGAGCTTTGCATCACCATCCGTTTGAAAGGATATCTGAGGATGGCCTATCTCCAGATAGCAGACTTGACAGCAGGTATACATACAAAGTCTGACCGTGTCTGTCATCAACACATTCATCTCCTCTTTTCTCCTCCCCCTTTCTTTTAATCCTTGTCTTTTACTTTCACCACTGCCACTTTGCTTGATGCAGAGTCATGGAAGACTTTGTCGTTTTTCATTCACTAGCCTGGCTGGAGTCCCAGAATGCATCCCAAATGACACACTATTCTCTATGTAGTGTATTACTTTTAGCCAGGGCCCAGAGGCCCACAGTGAATCTGCTGGGGAGGGTGTGTGTGTGTGTATGGGGAGTGGGGGAGAGAGGAGAGGCGGGGAAGAGTGGGTGAGGGAGGTGTAAGTAGGGGAGAGTGGGTAATGTGGAAAGCGTGGAAGTGGAGGAGGTAGGGGTGAGTGGGGTATGGTAGATCCCGTGGTAGTTAGAGGAGAGTGTGTTTAGTGGTTTGTCTTAGCGTTATGTTTGCCTTAGGGATAAAGCCTGTTTTAAGTATGTCTGACAACTCTGACACCAAACGCTCCCACGATGGATTACACTTCACAATCTGTTTGCTTACTTATGTACACATCTACTTCGCATGGAGTTGTCAAACCCCACACACAAGACCATTTTTTTTGTCAGTTTACACTGAGTATACAACACATTAGGAACACCTGCTCTTTCCATGACCAGGTGAATCCAGGTGAAAGCTATGATCCCTTATTGATGTAACTTGTTAAATCCACTTTAACCTGTAGTGTAGATTGGCTATTCCTAAACTGGCGTATGGGGGTACGCACAATGCCTTCCGAGTTACGCCAAAGAAAAATGTGATTCACATTTTCAAACAGTCCATTTAGATTTTCCAACAGGGCTACACATTTTGGTGATGTTTTTTTCTTGCCTGAGTAGCCTCGTTTCACTGCCAAAAATAAAATTCAACCATCTAGTGTTCTGCGAAATAACAACACAATGTCAAATACAAATAGCCTAGTCAAATAATTAACATCCAATCACATTAAATGTTACTCTCTAGCAGTAATTCCTCTAATGGTCCGTATGTAGCCAAACGTAGCTGCTGCTAATTCTGTTTGCTCGAAAATTGATAAATGGTTAAAAAAAGTAAGGCCCTCTTCCATAGACACATACCAGCTCTACTGGTAGTACTGCTACTACCAGCAGTACTACACCTGCACTGTTTCATGATGCATCAGTGACATGGCAGGAGACTTTTTGAAGCAATTACCGCTTCGCATACAAGCAAGTGAACTCTATGCGTTACAGCTGGATGAGTCAACAGATGTGGCCGGCCTGGCACAGTTCCTGGTATATGTCCGCTATATTTATGGGGGGTCAATTAAGGAAGACATCCTCTTCTGCAAACGACTGGAAACCAGAACAACAGGAGAGGATATTTTTAAAGCACTGGACAGATTTGTGACATCAAATGGACTTTGGTGGCCAAGATGTGTTTGTGTCTGTACTGATGGCGTGAAAGCCATGGCAGGGAGACATAGTGGAGTGGTAACAAGCAGTTGCTCCCGTTGCCACTTGGGTACACTGCAGCATCCACCAAAAGGCTCTTTCTGCCAAGGGAATGCCTGACAGCTTGAAAGACGTTTTGGACACGACAGTGAAAATGGTTAAATTTGTTAAAGCAAGGCCCCTGAACTCTCAAGTATTTTATGCATTATGCAATGATATGGGCCACGACCATGTAACATTTTTACAACATACAGAAGTGCGATGGTTATCAAGGGGCAAAGTATTGACACATTTTTTTTTTAATTGAGAGACAAGCTTAAAGTTTTCTTTACTGACAATAATTTTCACTTTTCTGACCGCTTGCATGATGTCGAGTTTCTCACACAACTGGCCTATCTGGGTGATGTTTTTTCTCGCCTGAAAGATCTGAATCTGTCACGTCCTGACCATAGAAAGCCTGTATTTTCTATGGTAGAGTAGGTCAGGGCGTGACTAGGGGTGTTTAGTCTAGTTTATTATTTCTATGTGGGGTTCTAGGTTTATTTTTCTATGTTGGTGTTTGTGTATGATTCCCATTTTTTCCACCTGTGAGTTATGGGATATTGTTTATGTTTAGTTGCTGGTTAGCACTGCATTGTCGTCACGGTTAGTTTATTCTTTATTTTGTATTTGCTTAAAGTTTCACTTTCATTAAAATATGTCCGGGGGTGTCCTCGGATGGGGCCACAGTGTCTCCTGACCCCTCCTGTCTCAGCCTCCAGTATTTATGCTGCAGTAGTTTATGTGTCGGGGGCTAGGGTCAGTTTGTTATATCTGGAGTACTTCTCCTGTCCTATTCGGTGTCCTGTGTGAATTTAAGTGTGCTCTCTCTAATTCTCTCTTTCTCTCTCTCGGAGGACCTGAGTCCTAGGATCATGCATCAGGACTACCTGACATGATGACTCCTTGCTGTCCCCAGTCCACCTGGCCGTGCTCCTGCTCCAGTTTCAACTGTTCGGCCTTATTATTATTTGACCATGCTGGTCATTTATGAACATTTGAAAATCTTGGCCATGTTCTGTTATAATCTCCACCCGGCACAGCCAGAAGAGGACTGGCCACCCCACATAGCCTGGTTCCTCTCTAGGTTTCTTCCTAGGTTTTGGCCTTTCTAGGGAGTTTTTCCTAGCCACCGTGCTTCTACACCTGCATTGCTTGCTGTTTGGGGTTTTAGGCTGGGTTTCTGTACAGCACTTTGAGATATCAGCTGATGTACAAAGGGCTATATAAATACATTTGATTTGATTTGAACTCAACATACTTGGTCCAACCATTATTATTACGAACAACGTGGCAGAATCTAAGATTACAGGGACTCTCTGCAACTATATTCAAAGTGCAGGACACAATTAAGGCTATGATTAAGAAATTGGAGCTCTCCTCTGTCTGCGTTAACAAGGACAACACACAGGTCTTCCCATCATTGCACGTTTTTTTTGTGTGCAAATTAACTCAAGCTTACGGACAACGTCAAATGTGATATAGCGAAACACCTGAGTGAGCTGGGTGCGCAATTACGCAGGTACTTGCCCAAAACGGACGACGCAAACAACTGGATTCGTTATCTACTTCATGCCCTGCCTCCAATCCACTTACCTATATCTGAACATGAGAGCCTCATCAAAATTGCAACAAGAAGTTCTGTGAAAATCAAATTTTATCAGAAGCCACTGCCAGATTTCTGGATTGGGCTGCGCTCAGAGTGTCCTGCCTTGGCTAAATAAAGAACAAAAGTATTGATTATTATTATATTATTATTTTTGCCCTGGTCCTACCTTTGTCACTTCCCATGAGCCGGGTTGTGACAAAAACTCACACTTATTCTTATGTTAAAGTTTTTTCAGGGCTAGGCCCCTTTTTTCTCCCCTTCCTGTCTGAATGACGTGCCCAAAGTAAACTGCCTGTAGCTCAGGCCCTGAAGTCAGGATATGCATATAATTGGTAACATTGGAAAGAAAACACGTTGAAGTTTGTAGAAATGTTAAAATAATATAGGAGAATGTAACACAATAGATATGGTAGGAGAAAATTTTAAAAAAACAACCCAAAATGTATTTATTTTGAGAGACCATCCTCTTAGAAATGCAAGAGAAAGCTCATATTATAAAATAGCTCCCAATTCATATGGCTTCCACATGGTGTCAGTAGTCTATTTTCAGGGTTTCAGGCTTGTAACTTCAAAAACAAATAAGAAATAACAGTTTTTGTATGTGGACACAGTCTTGGAAATCTGTGTCATTGCATGCCATGATGAAGTTGCCACCTGCTAAAAATCGGTTTCCTATTGAACATACTTCTTTCCGGAATAAATATTATAGTTTGATTACATTTAAGGGTATCTGAGGAGTAATTACAAATGTATTTTGACTTGTTGAAACAAAGTTTAGGGGTAGATATTAACATTGTAACGTTGTGCGGGAAGCAAGTTCAGGGAGTCAGTGTTTTAAGGAAAAACGTAACATAATCCAAAACAAGAAACACGAACAATGCACAGACATGAAACTGAAACAATGACGCCTGGGGAAGGAACCAAGGGGAGTGACATATATAGGGCAGGTAATGGAGGAGGTGATGGAGTCCAGGTGAATGACATATTGCGCTAATGCGCATAACGATGGTGACAGGTGTGCACATTAACACAGGTGCAGCGAAATGCTTGTGTTTCTAGCTCCAACAGTGCATTAATACCTAACAATATACACATAATCCAAAATGTATGCTTCCCACAGTTGTGTCAAGTTGGCTGGATGTCCTTTGGGTGGTGGACCATCCTTGATACACACGGGAAACTGTTGAGAGTGAAAAACCCAGCAGCGTAGCAGTTCTTGACACACTAACCGGTGCGCCTGGTACCTACTATCATGTCCCGTTCAAAGGCACTTAAATCTTTAGTCTTGCCCATTCACCCTCTGAATGGCACACATACACAAATGTCCCAATTGTATCCAGGCTTAAAAATCCTTCGTTAAACTTTCTCCTCCCCTTCATCTACACTGATTGACAAGGATTTTATTAACATGTGACATCAATAAGGGATCATAGTTTTTACCTGGTTTCACCTGGTCAGTCTGTCATGGAAAGAGCAGGTGTTCTTATTCTTAAGCCTAGGCATCCTGCTAGCGGGACAACTTCCGGTGAAACTGGGGGTCACGCAATTAAATAAATAATCATACAAATGATGGATATTCAACATTTAGGTACATATAAGTGTCTTATATCGGTTGAAAGCTTAAATTCTTGTTAATCTAACTGCACTGTCCTATTTACAGTAGCTATTACAACGAAACATGCCATGCGATTGAGGACGGCGCCTCACATCAAAATGTTTTTCCACCGGCACATGTTTCATAAATTCGCAAATGGCGATTAAATATTCACTTACTTTTTGAAAATCTTCCTTTGATTTTTAATTCAAAGGGTCCCAGCTATAACATGTAGTGTCGTTTTGTTAGATAAAATCCTTCTTTATATCGTAAACAATTTGAGTAATCCACTTGTTCAACGTGCAGAGAAAGGATTCCAAAAATCTACCCCTAAACTTTGTTTCAACATGTCAAAATATATTTTTTATCTACTCCTCAGATACCCTAAAATGTAATCAAACTATAATATTACTTACGGAAAGAAGTATGTTCAATAGGAAACCAATTTTAGCAGGTGCGTCCTGTCTTCATGGCGCGTGCAAACACACATTTCTAAGACTGTGTCCCTGTAATAAAACGGATATTTCTTATTCTTTTTTAGACTGCTGACACCTTGTGGAAATCATAGGAAAGGAGTGTCATGCGTTTGATGTGGGGTGGGCATTCTATGTTTTGTATTTCTATGTTTTGGCCGGGTATGGTTCCCAATCAGGGACAGCTGTCTATCGTTGTCTCTGATCGGGAACCATACTTAGGTAGCCCTTTCTCTCCTTTCTTTGTGGGAAATTAACTTTGTTTGTTGGCACTATTGCCTTAAGCTTCACAGTTGCGTTTGTAGTGTTTATTGGTTTTGTCGGCGTCATCCTAAATAAAGAGGGAATATGGACGCTCACCATGCTGCACCTTGGTCCAGTTCATTCAACGGCCGTGACAGAAATTCCCACCACCAAGGGACCAAGCAGCGTGGTAAGGGCGAGCAGCGTTATCTGGAGAAATGGACATGGGAGGAGATACTGGACGGTAAGGGACTCTGGAGGCAGGCTGAGGAGTATCGCCGCTCACGCGAGGAACTGGAGGCAGCGAAAGCAGAGTGGCAGCGTTACGAGGGAACACGGCTAGCAAGGACGCCCGAGAGGCAGCCCCCCCAAAAAAATTGGGGGGAAACACAGGGAGTTTGGCTGAGTCAGGTTGGAGACCTGAGCCAACTCCCCATGCTTACCGTGTCGAGCATGTGACTGGTCAGGCCCCGTGCTATGGGGTGATGCACACTGTGTCTCGGTTGAGCATTCACAGGCCGGTGTGCTCGGTGCCAGTGTCCCGCATTTGCCGAGTGGAAGTGGGCATCCAGCCTGAATGGGTGGTGCCAGCTCTGCGCTCGAGACCGCCAGTGCACCTCCATGGCCCAGTGTATCCGGTGCCTCGGCCAAGGAAGAAGCCTCCTGTGTGTCTCACTAGCCTAGTGAGTCCTGAGCCTGCTCCCAGAGCCAGGCCTCCTGTGTGTCTCCCCAGCCTGGTGAGTCCTGTGCCTGCGCCAATCATGGAGCCTCCAGAGACGGCCTCCAGCCCGGAGCCTCCAGAGACGGCCTCCAGCCCGGCGCCTCCAGTCCGGGGCCCGCAGCAACGAGGGTGCCCAGTCCGGGGCCCGCAGCAACGAGGGTGCCCAGTCCGGGGCCCGCAGCAACGAGGGTGCCCAGTCCGGGGCCCGCAGCAACGAGGGTGCCCAGTCCGGGGCCCGCAGCAACGAGGGTGCCCAGTCCGGGGCCCGCAGCAACGAGGGTGCCCAGTCTGGGGCCCGCAGCAACGAGGGTCCCCAGTGGCGGCGAGGTCCCCCACACCAGAGGCATCACCAAAGCGGGGTGAGCCAGAGGTGGAACGGGGTCTGCGTCCCGCACCTGAGCCACCACCACGGATAGATGCTCACCCAGACCCTCCCCTATAGGTTCAGGTTTTGCGGCCCGGAGTCCGCACCTTTGGTTGGGGGGGGGGGAGACACCTTAGAGAGCTGTTTTATTTCTCTATTTGGTTAGGTCAGGGTGTGATGTGGGATGGGCATTCTATGTTTTGTTTTTCTATGATTTTGTATTTCTATGTTTTGGCCTGGTATGTTTCCCAATCAGTGACAGCTGTCTATCGTTGTCTCTGATTGGCAACCATACTTAGGTAGCCCTTTCCCTCCTTTCTTTGTGGGAAATTAACTTTGCTTGTTGGCACTATTGCCTTAAGCTTCACGGTTGCGTTTGTAGTGTTTACTGGTTTTGTCAGCGTCGTCCTAAATAAAGAGGGAATATGTGCGCTCACAACGCTGCACCTTGGTCAAGTTCATTCAACGGCCGTGACAGGGAGCTAATTTTCAGTATGCCCTTATACTGGCCATTCTAAGAGGATGGTCTCTCAAAAAAAAAATCTGTTTGGTTTTTCTTTGGATTTTCTCCTACCATATATATTGTGTAATATTCTCCTACATTATTTTAACATTTCTAAAAACTTCAAAGTGTTTTATTTTCAATGGTACCAATTATATGCATATCCTAGCTTCAGAGCCTGAGGAACAGGCAGTTTACTTTGTCCCGCATTTGCTGGGGGTGATGCACACTGTGTCTCGGTTGAGCATTCACAGGCGAAAATTGAGAATAAAGGAGCATAGCCCTAAGAAGTTTTTTCTACACTCAGTGTATATCTGGAGAGAGACATCATTCCATAAAACAGATTATGTTACAGTCCCTAATGTCTCTCTGAAAGCAGATCTTCTCCCTGAGTTCGTCTACTTTACTTTCTGACTCTCTCCGAATGCTCCAGATACTCAACTAGACTAAAGAAGGCCAGTTTTATTTCTTCTTTAATCAGCACAACAGTTTCCAGCTGTGCTAACAGAATTGCAAAATGGTTTTCTAATGATCAATTAGCCTTTTAAAATGATAAACTTGGATTAGCTAACACAATGTGCCATTGAAACACAGAGTGATGGTTGCTGATAATGGGCCTCTGTACTCCTACGTAGATATTCCATTAAAAAATCTGCCATTTCCAGCTACAATAGTCATTTACAACATTAAGAATGTCTCCACTGCATTTCTGATCAATTTGCTTTTATTTTAATGGACAAAAAATGTTGCTTTTCTTTCAAAAACAAGGACATTTCTAAGTGACCCCAATTTTTGAACGGTAGTGTACATATGAGATGAGTAATGCAAGATATGTAAACATTATTGAATTGGCCAATAATTTCAAGTCTGTATGTAGGCAGCAGCCTCTCTGTGCTAGTGATAGCTATTTAAAAGTCAGATGGCTTTGAGATAGAAGCTGTTTTTCAGTCTCTATGTCCCAGCTTTGATGCACCTGTACTGACCTCGCCTTCCGGATGGTAGTGGGGTGAACAGGCAGTAGCTCGGATGGTTGTTGTCGTTGATTATCTTTTTGGCCTTCCTGTGACATCAGGTTCTGTAGGTGTCCTGGAGGGCAGGTAGTTTGCCTCCAGTGATGCGTTGTGCAGACGCCACCACCCTCTGGAGAGCCTTGCGTTTGTGGGCGGTGCAGTTGCCATACTAGGCGGTGATACAGCCCAACAGGATGCTCTCAATTGTGCATTTGTAAAGGTTTGTGAGGTTTTAGGCACTGTTGCGCCTTCTTCACTACACTGTCTGTGTGGGTGGACCATTTCAGTTTGTCTGTGATGTGTACGCCGATGAACTTAAAACTTTCCCCCTTGGGCTGTGGCAGTCATGACATTTTGTCAGCTGGTTATTGACATGCAAAAGCCTGCCAGTCACACAGTAATTGACCGTTAATTAACATTAACATGTTTAGCATCTCCAGGCCTCCATGCAAACAAGACACTGAATATCTACATTTAAACATTTCTAATTAATCAATTTAATATACACCATCACAATTAATCACTTATATACACTACATGACCAAAGGTATGTGGACACCGGCTTGTTGAACATCTCATTCCAAAATCATGGCCATTAATATGGATTTGGACCCCCTTTGCTGCTATACCAGCTTCCACTCTTCTGGGAAGGCTTAGTTGTTGGAACATTGCTGTGGGGACAAGCTTCCATTCATCCACAAGAGCAATAGTGAGGTCGCCACTGATGTTGAACGATTAGGCCTGGCTCACAGTCGGCGTTCCAATTCATCCCAAAGGTGTTTGATGGGGTTGAGGTCAGGACTCTGTACAGGCAAGTCAAGTTCTTCCACACCGATATTGACACACCATTTTCTGTATGGACCTCACTTTGTGCACGGGGGCATTGTTATGCTGAAACAGGAAAGGGCCTTCCCCAACCTCTTGCCACAAAGTTGGAAGCACATAATCGTCTAGAATGTCATTGTATGCTGTTGAGTTAAGATTCCCCTTCACTGGAACTAAGGAGCCTAGTTCAAACCATGAAAACAGCACCAGACCATTATTTCTCCACCAAACTTTACAGTTGGCACTATGCAATCGAGCAGGTAGCGTTCTCCTGGCAAACCCACATTTATTCGCCGGACTGCCAGATGGTGAAGCGTGATTCATCACTCCAGAAACATGTTTCCCTGCTCCAGAGTCCAATGGCGGCGAGCTTTACAACTCTCCAGCTAACGCTTGGCATTGCGCATGGCGATCTTAGGCTTATGTGTGGCTGCTTGGCCATGGAAACCCATTTCATGAAGCTCCTGACGAACAGTTCTTGTGCTGATGTTGCTTCCCGTGGCTGTTTGGAACTTGGTGGTGAGTGTTGCAACCGAGGACAGAAGATTTTTCGGTCCCGTTCTGTGAGCTTGTGTGGCCTACCACTTCGTGGCTGAGTAATTGTTGCTCCAAATGTTTCCACTTCACAAAAACAGCACTTACAGTTGACCGGGGCAGCTCTAGCAGTGTAGAAATTTGACGAACTGACTTGTTGGAAAGGTGGCATCCTATGACGCTGCAACGTTGAACGTCAATGAGCTCTTCAGTACAGACCATTCTACTGCTAATGTTTGTCCAATGAGATTGCATGGATGCATGGTAGATTTTATACACCTGTCAGCAACTGGTGTATGTATTTTAGTAGAACACAAGATGATTTGGCCTATTGTATGCTATCTGGCTATGCACCATGCCATAGGCTGTAGGCTTGTTCATTTAGCAGACAATATATGCTGATATGTCCCTTGCCATTATTTTATATTATATTATTTTATATTAAGAACAATATAATTGAACTTACCTGAATAAAATATAAATAACATTTTTCCTATTCCGGAGTGAGTGCCCACATGAAGTGACTATATTGAGCATAAAAGTGATTATTTGAAACAGGTCCTATATGCTAGATTTACAATTATTTGGAAACTTTAGTTGTGAATGATACAAACCCTAGAATGACTTAGAAAGCAAAACATATATGGGCTGCATGATGCCACTATCAGCTAATTGATGATTTGAGAAAGTCGCAAAAAAAGCTTGCTGTTCCCTCATCAAGTGATCATATTTTCACCCATCAGACAATTCTCAATTTAATCTTGTCCTTACTAATATGTCAAATTAGTTTAGATTTAGAATGCCCATTATCAAATGGGCAGGAACAGGGGCAGGGGAAATAAGACATGTCATCTGTATGCACTGGAATAGCAAATGGAGGCCACTTATTTCACTCCACACATCAACCACTGTTTGAGGAGCATGCAGCCTCTCCTTGTGCGAAAGGTGATTTTCCACACGAACTCTGTATGCCGTGGGCTCTCCAACCCTGTTCCTGCTGCTACCCAGTGCTTAATTTGTGAAATCAAGGAAAATCTGTTCGGGAACATTGATAGTAACATGTTTTCACAACAAAACCTATTTCATTAAACTATTGACAGGCCCTCTCTTTTTGCGCTTGAGAAAGTCATGAAGGATGAGGGGATGAGATGGAAATGCACAGTGGTGAGATATTCTGTAGCTACATTTAATGTCAGCCTATTACTAGGCTATTCAAAATCAAATACAAAGCCACACTGCACAATCAATGAACCAATAGCATCGCCTAGACCTATACATTCTCTCCCAGACTCATGGATAGAACGTTTGGGGCATAGCATAAGGTAACCAGTCCATCCAGTATGCATAATAATTCAGTCCACACTCAGAGGCAATTACTAGAATCTGTTTAATTTCTTAGTATAAGCCAGACCAATTATGTACCAGACATCTTAAATCTTTTTTTCTGCCATGCATAATATGCAGTAGGCTATGTATTGTATAACGGCACAATCAATATTTTAAATCAGGTATTTTTTCAGGGCTTTGGCTCATATATAGGCCTATACTTATGCATAAACTCTAATAAGCTTATGGGAGTTTTGAATGAATCATCACCTTAGAAAGTGTTGTCCATTTTGTTGTGTTAGGCTTTGAAACAACATCCACAACAACCATGTTTTTCACTCAGTTGCAACGTGTTGTTGAACTTCTTTCTTCAAATTGATAAATCTCTGTGAGGTGAATTTTAAAAGCACATACTGTTTTTATGAAAATGTGTTTGATGTGATTTTCAATGTTATTTGCATTGATGTCAGAGTGGTTAGAGGGACAATAGAGCCCTGAGTACCAGGCCATTAGTGACCTGATGTTCGTTAGCGAGTTGGGTACTACCAACTCATGTCCAAGGTGCATAAGAAGAGATTACAGTGACTCAACGTTTATGTAGAATTGTACTGTGGTCATGACTCATGACTGCCGGTGTGGCGGTTATATGGTCTCCGCAACAGCCCTAATCCCCCCTTCACAAGCTTGATGTTTGGAGTCCCATTTTCTATGCAACAAAACACAACTAGAGATTGTATGCCATAGCATGCAATGCCGTGATACACATTTGATGCGGGTATTTACTTTGCAACATGTATTGTCATTGCCTAGAACAAAATGTAATTGTATGGGCTATGCATATGTGTACCAGAGTCTCCTCTACTAGATAACTAGATGGGGCAGTCCAGTCCCAGATAGGCAGTCCGTTCTACATGCCTTCTTGACTTCGATACAATGTGTCATCATGCATTTGTGTATACAGACTGGTAACTGTCATAGCTATCTTGCTAGCCAACTTATGCACGATGGCACTTATTGAAGCCTAGAATCTCATAGGGACTTCACTTTCACCACTGGTCATCTAGCTAGCCGTTAGTCAGCAGGGTTGTATCGGTTTCCATTGGACTAAAGCTTGTTTGGCTGACTAGTTAGGTAGCTAACACTAGCTAGCTAACAAAGGCTGATTATCATATAGCAGCCTATGCTGACTAGCATTACTAGCATTCTAAAGATAGCTAGCTAGCGAATGTCGATACACCATAGTTTTGGGTCTGCAATGTCAGATTGTACTTTTTGGAGAAATGTCCTCTGGTCTGATGAAACAAAAATATAACTGTTTGGCCATAATGACCACCGTTATTTTTGGAGGAAAAAGGGAGACGCTTGCAAGCCGAAGACCACCATCCCAGCTGTGAAGCACAGGCGTAGCAGCATCATGTTGTGGGGGTGCTTTGCTGTAGGAGGGACTGGTGCACTTCACAAAATAAATAGCATCATGAGGGAGGAAAATTATGTGGATATATTGAAGCAACATCTCAAGACATCAGTCAGGAAGTTAAAGCTTGGTCGCAAATGGGTCTTCGAAATGGTTAGAGCCTGTAAGTAAGCATTTCACTGTAAGGTCTACATGTTGTATTCGGCGCACGTGACAAATAAACGTTGATTTGATTTATCAGAAGCTTCTAAAGCCATAACATAATTTTCTTGAATTTCAAAGCTGTTTAAATGCACAGTCAACTTAGTATATGTAATCATCTGACCCACTAGAATTGTGATACAGTGAATTATAAGTGAAATAATCTGTCTGTAAACAATTGTTGGTAAAATAACTTGTTTCATGCATAAAGTAAATGTCCTAACCGACTAGGCAAAACTACAGTTTTTTAACAAGAAATTTGTGGAGTGGTTGAAAAACGGGTTTTAATGACACCAACCTAAGTGTATGTAAACTTCTAAATTGCGCCTGGGCTGGAATATTACATTATGGTCTTTCTTTTGCATTTCAAAGATGATGGTACAAAAAAAATACAAAAGAACGGTCGTTTTTTTCATTGTATTATCTTTTACCAGATCTATTGTGTAATATTCTCCAACATTCCTTTCACATTTCCACAAACTTCAATTTGTTTCTTTCAAATGGTACAAAGAATATGCATATCCTTGCTTCAGGGCCTGAGTTAAAGGCAGTTAGATTTGGGTATGTCATTTTAGTCGAAAATGGGAAAAAAAGGGCGGCTCTTTGATTAAGTTTGCTAATGACACAACAGTGGTTGGCCTGATCACCGATAACGATGACGCAGGCTATAGGGAGGAGGTCAGAGAACTGGCAGTGTGGTTCCAGGATGGCAACTTCTCCCTCAAGGAGCTGATATAAGACTACAGGAAACGGAGGGCCAAGCACGCCCCCATTCTCATCGATGGGGCTGTAGTGGAGCAGGTCGAGACATTCAAGTTCGTTGGTATCCACATCATCAACAAACTATCATGGTCCAAACACACCAATTCAGTCATGAAGAGGGCACGACAACTCCTATTCCCCCTCAGGACACTAAAAAGTTTTGGCATGTGTCCTCAGATCCTCAGCTATTCTATAGCTGCACCATTGAGAACATCCTGACTGGTTGCATCACTGCCTGGTATGGCAACTACTCAGCATCTGACTGCAAGACGCTACAGAGGGTAGTGCGTACGGCCCAGTGGGGCCAAGCATCCTGCCATCCAAGACCTCTATGCCAGGCGGTGTCAGAGGAAGGCCCTAAAAATTGCCAAGGACTCCAGCCACCCTACTCATGGACTCCAGCCACCCTACTTCTCTCTGCTACCGCTTTGTAAGCGGTACATTAGCGCCAAGTCTAGATCCAAAAAGATTCTTAACAGCTTCTTCACCCAAGCCATAAGACTGCTGAACAGCTAATCAAGTGGCTACTCAGACTATATGCATTGACCCCCCCTTTTTTATGCTGCTGCTACTCGCTGTTTATTATCAATGCATAGTCACTTGACCCTTACCTACATGTACATATTACCTCAATTACCTCAACTAACCTGTACCCCCGCACATTGACTCGGTACCGATACCCTCTGTATATATAGCCTCATTATTGTTGTTTTATTGTGTTAGCTTTTTGTACTTTAGTTTATTTAGTAAATATTTTCTGAAGTCTTAAAAAAAAACTGCATTGTTGTTCAAGGGCTGGTAAGTAACCATTTCACGGTAAGGTCTACCTACACCTGTTGTATTCGGTGCATGTGACAATTTTTGTTGTTGTTGATTTGATTATATTTTATATGGCGCCTCATGACCACTCCCTCTACTTTATTGTCCAGGGACTGAACATCAGCGAATAATATACTTGGATATATACTCTATTATCCAAAGTTTTTTTTCGGCTGTAGGTAATAATTGAAGAGCCGTTCTGAGCAAATAATGTAAGAAATAACAAATCTGTCAGCACCATCTTGCTGCCTTCTTGCTGTAAGAATCTATACATAACATTGCAACCACTTTTCCTGAACCCCTTTATGTCATCCTAATGTTATGCCATCTTTAACTGACCAATCAACTCCTTCTGGGAGACAAACGCGTTGTGCCATTGGCTATTCTTTACAATGAGTACCCATCTGTTGACAGTTCATATCTCTCTATTTATTCAGACATCAATGATAGGCTACAGTGATCTTTCTCTGAAATCAGTAAGTTCCTAGTTAATTGAAACAGTTGGGATGTACTTTATCTAACTGCTTTACTGTGTCGGGGGTCCGTATTAAACGGTGGATCCATGTGGACCCTTCATGGACTAAATGAAGAACATTCCGGTGATCTAATTAGTCCATCAATGATAGGTGTTAGACATTAGAATAAAACCTGTGGCGAGATGGCAGAGTAGGTGATCCTCATCGCTCTCCCAAAACCGGGTCCAAATACTTTTTGAAATCATTTCTGTGCTTCTTTATGCTTGTCTGGCTTAATGGACTAATAGAATAATCCTAAAACCGCAAACTCCAGCCATTTGGGACTCTAGGCAGGCTAAGAATTTGAAAGATTTCAAGTAGTTTTTGAACCCATGTCTGATTCCCCACTCCTCTACAAGTTGATTACTGTTTACCCTCACAGAGGCAATTGCAGATGCCACCACCGACCGCTGTTACAATAGATTACAGCTTGTCTGTCTGATTTCTATTGGCAATTAATAATGCTTAATTTCACACTCAACAGCCCCTGTACACTTGATTGCACTTTTGATAGTGAGCTATATGGATCACTGCTCGCTTAGTGGCAATGACACAGACAGGGGTGTGTGCACACACACACAAACACACCTCCTGTGAATACTTTGTTCTACCCTAAGCCACCTCATATCAACCAGTTTCTCCTGCTGTGTTATATTTTATATATTTCATCGCTTTTTGTTCTATATTTACAATTATGTGGGGAATTTTCAAAACTCTTTGTACAAAACTTTGAACTGGTAAAGCTAGTAAGTTTTATATTCAAAACCTTTTAGTCTGCATTAATTTTGTATGGAAACATGTTTCACCACACATCCATTGATCCAAAATCTAAGTTTACTGTGAAATACCAGGGGAACATTGAATCTAATCACATAACGATATCTTCAATTTTATTTGAACAACCAGTTAATCCAAAAGCAAAAAAATGGTCAAAATTGCCTTTTGAATGTAATACGCTACAGTACTGTACATTACACTGTTTTTACATCAGGCAATACACTTGCACTACCCATCAACATTGACTGAAATTCTAATTTCCATAATTTATATCCCATGTGTGAGCAAAGGTGTGATCATTTCACTATCGTTGATGCAACTTTTTTTTAAATATAAAATAATGTCACGTTCGTCATATGAATCGGACCAAGGTGCAGCGTGGTACGCGTGCATTCTTCTTTATTTAAAGAATGAACACTGAACAAACTACCCAAAAACAACAAAATTACACGTGAAGCTATACAAATGAGTGCTGACAGGCAACTACACATAGACAAGATCCCACGAAACACAAAAAGGAAATGGCTACCTAAATATGATCCCCAATCAGAAACAACGATAAACAGCTGTCTCTGATTGAGAACCATATCAGGCCAACATAAATACAAAAAACCCTAGATCTACAACAACCCTAGACATACAAAAGCCCTAGACACAATACAAGAACTAGCGTACCCACCCTAGTCACACCCTGACCTAACCAAAATACAAAGAAAATAGAGATAACTAAGGTCAGGGAGTGACAAATAAATATATTGTTCAGATATAATTACATTGTAGGTGTACTGTAATCAAATGAAACAAATGAAACTGTAAGCAAATGAAATGAATGAAACAAACGTTTCATAACGTTTAAAAGGCACTAGTTTGAATCAAGCCTGTCGTGAACATTTGGTCATAGGCTCTCATCGACATCACAGTAAATGTCCTCATTGTTCATGCACCTGGGGAAATCCTTTTGGCAAGGAGAATCCAAGCCTGACATAGATCTAGATTGATGTCATTGCATGCCTCATTCATGGCCTGAAGGCGAGTGGCACACTCATGGGGATGGCAATCATACACCTTACAACTGTAATGTAATTATGTAATGTATTTTACAGTATTGTTTTTTACTCATGCATTGTAGTGGGCCTGTGTGGCTCAGTTAGCAAGAGCATGGGACTAGTAACATCTGAGTTGCGGGTTTGATTCCCACTGGGGTCACATTCAAAAATGTGTGGACTTATTGTTGTCACTTTGGATAAAAGCTTCTGCTACCTAAATGGCATATGTTATGGTATCACTGTCTTGCCGATGTCATTTTTGAAAAGCTGTGTTACATTCAGTACATCTCTAATCTTGTCAATGTCATTTTTGTAAAGCTGTGTTACATTCAGTACATCTCTAATCTTGTCAATGTCTGATGTTTTGTTTTTACTTCATAAGACCCATCATCATATAGTACTTTACAGTATTATACTTTGTGTTTGTATTTTAGAGGCATACATTTTAATTGTTTTTTTGTTCTCAAAATCTGTAGTAGATAAACCACTTAATTTAGAAACATGCCTGCCAGTTTAGACTTCATCTTTCAGCTTTACACTCATTACGATGTCATTGCAAAGAGTTTTGCCTGCTGGGCTATAGCTTTTCTTCTGCTACTTTCAGCCTCTCACTAATGCCAGTAAATTGTACAGTTATAGTTAACTCCACCTTCTGTACCTGTACATCCTCTCCCCCCATCTCCCATCTCCTCACTTTCACTTCCAACAACACAAAGTTGTGAAAGCCATAACATGTACAACCTCAAGCACATATTTCATCACCGCTCTGTCAGATACAATTGTGCTTTTGTTTCATGACCCTCTAAATAATTAAAATGTTTTGAAAAAAAAGGTAAGGAAGAAAATAAACTCATATATAGAACCTGCATATTTCTTTCATATAGCCTTGGAAAACAGAGAGAATTAACAGTGTCCGGGAATACTTGGTAGAATCTAGAAATAGTGGAGAAAAGAAACAGTAAAGGAAATTAAAATGTAAGCTTCCTGCTTCAATATAACCTCACTTTAAAGCAGAACCTGTTTCCCAATTCTTTTATGATGAATGGCTGTTTCATGTATCGAGGAACTAACCGTTTATCTTTCAATAATAAAACAGACATAGTTGGCGTCTTAAATGCCACCCTATTCCCTATAGTGTTCTACTTTTGACCAGGGTCCATAGCCATGGCCAAAAGTACTGCATTAGATAAGGAATAGAGTGCCATTTAGGAGACAGACGTATTAGCCCATTGACTGATTCTACTCTGTCTCTACTAAAGATATATTTGTTTATGTTGCTCTCTACTACATAAACATTAATACAGCTCAGTTTCCTGTTTATATCCTAATTGCCAAACTAAATAGAAATGCTTGTCACGCCCTGACCCGAGAAAGCTTTTTTATGGCTCTATTTTGGTTTGGTCAGGGTGTGATTTGGGTGGGCATTCTATGTTCTAGTTTCTATGTTTTTGAATTTCTTTTTTTTGGCCTGGGTATTCTTCTCAATCAGGGACAGCTGTCATCCGTTGTCTCTGATTGGGAATCATACTTAGGCAGCCTTTTCCCCTTTTTGTCGGTGTGGGAAGTTGACTTGTGTTAGTGGCACTTAGCCCTCGTAAGCTTCACGGTTGTTTATCTTGTTTCTTGTTTTGTTGGCGTCATTCCATAATAAAGGGAAATGTACGCTCACCACGCTGCACTTTGGTCCACTTCTTTTGACGGCCGTGACAATGCTTGGGTGATTTGCACTATGACTCGTGCCTAGGTGAGAGTACATAATTCTTACCTTGCACCTTGTGTGGGTGCCAGTCTGTTTCTGCTCTCTTGCAAACTCCTAATGTAACTGTCATGCCAAACAAAGTTGGCTTGACAATGGAGTAGGCAAAAGCACAAACAGATCTGGGACCACCTTTTGCCTAGACTCGTTGCGACAACTCAGCTCATCTAGGACACATATACTGTGTATATATACTGTATAACATGGCTCTCCCTCTTTGTTTACAGTCATCTTGAGATTTTCATCTGAGGTGTAGGTCATTGTCAAGCCAACTTTGTTTGGCATGACAATTACATTAGGAGTTTGCAAGAGAGCAGAAACAGACTGGCACCCACACAAGGTGCAAGGTAAGAATTATGTACTCTCACCTAGGCACGAGTCATAGTGCAAATCGCCCAAGCATTGTCACGGCCGTCAAAAGAAGTGGACCAAAGTGCAGCGTGGTGAGCGTACATTTCCCTTTATTATGGAATGACGCCAACAAAACAAGAAACAAGATAAACAACCGTCAAGGTTCAACCATGTAGATCCGTCCGGAGCGACTTAACAATGGAACCTCCTGCAGAAAACATAAGCGGGCAAACACCATATATATATATATCTGGAAATATATTTATTTTACCTTTATTTAACTAGGCAAGTCAGTTAAGAACAAATTCTTATTTTCAATGACGGCCTAGGAACAGGGTGTTAACTGCATGTTCTATGGACAGTCAAAAGTATAACTTTATGGATGAAATAGGTCACATTATGCCTGCCAAAAACCAAACAATGTATTCCAAAGTAAGAACCTCATACCAACGGTCAAGCTAGGTGGTGGTGGTGGTAGTGCGATAGTTTGGGGATGCTTTGCTGCCTCATGACCTGGACGACTTGCCTTAATAGAAGGAACCACGAATTCTGCTCTGTATCAGATAATTATACAGGACAATGTCAGGCCATCCGTCTGTGAGCTGAAGCTGACGTGCAGCTGGGTCATGCAGCAAGACAATGATCCACAACACACAATCAAGTCTACATGAAAATGGTTCAAAAGCAATATATTAAACATTTTGGAATGACTTAGTCAGTCCAGACCTAATCCCAATTGAGATGTTGTGGCAGGACTTGAAACAAGCAGTTCATATTTGAAAACCCACAAATGTCACTGAGTTAAAGCAGTTCTGCATGGAAGAGTGGGCCAAAATTCCTCCAAAGCGATATGAGAGACTGATCAACAAGTACAGGAAGTGTTTGGTTGGAGTCATTGCAGCTAAAGGTGGCACAACCAGTTATTGAGTGTAAGGGGGCAATTACTTTTTCAAACAGGGGAATTGGGTGTTGCATAACTTTGTTCATTAAATAAATAAAGCACACATTTTTTTTGTTATTTGTAAACTCAGATTCCCTTTACCTAATATTAGGTTTTGGTTGAAGATCTGATAACATTCACTATGAAAAATATGCAAAAATAGAAAAAATCACAAAGCGGGCAATGACTTTTTCACAGCACTGTACATGGAACGGTATCAAACACCGTGAAACCACATGTTTGATGCCGTTCCATTTATTCCATTCCAGCCATTCCAAAGATCCTGTCCTCCTGAAGCTCCTCCCACCAGACTTCTCTGGTTGAGAACCATTGCAGTAAGGGACTTTAGTCATGATGTTTATATGCATGTTCAGCTATACTGTTCCTACGACCATAACATAGTTTCTGAATGCAGTTGTTTTCAGAGTCTTCTATTTTGATCTCATGTGTCTACATGTGGCTAACTTTACTGTTTGTATATACAATAGTATGAGATAATAGTATAGTATTAAGCTGTCAGTCAAAATCCCATGTTTTCAGCTGACATCTCACTGAGTTCACCCCATAGAGTGTTTATATGTTCTTTTCAAGTACAGTTCAGCTGCATAGAATGATAAGTTGCCCTTGATAGGGTGCCCTCTGATAAGTTGCCCTTGATAGGGTGCCCTCTGATAAGTTGCCCTTGATAGGGTGCCCTTTTGGATGCAACCTAAAAGCAAATTGGTCTTGGGCCTCCCAAAATGATTTTATGTTAGGGAGATATTGTCAGTGCCAGAGCAGTGTTCAGCAGAGCTACTTTTAATAACATGTCCCTGGAATAACTTCCTCCGGCAGCTATAGCCTCGTTTCATCCTCTGAACTGATCTTCAGAAAAAAAGTTTTGCCCTGTGAGAGTAATAAATTATCCCTCTCGTCCTCTTTTAGTTTTCGTTGCCACCTGCGCCATCTAACACTCCATCCCAAATGGCACCCTATTCTCTTTATAGTGTACTACTTTCAACCAGGGCCCATAAGGCTCTGGTCAAATATACTGCACTATAAAACTGTAGGGAATAGGTTTCCATTTGGGAGGCATCCTAACACTGTGCATTCCTTGCATCTTGAGGTGGATTGTGGTTGGAAATAACATGACACAGTGTTCTGCTGTAGCGCCACAGTGCTGTGCTGCCCAAGGTCTGTTCAATGACTACTGTCTAGTATGCATGCTGTGTCCAGATTGTGTGGTGAAGGCCTGACTGTCTCAGGACGAGTATCACTCTTCTATGGGTGATGACTTACCTTTTATGCATTCACGTTAGCCTATGTCTACAGTGTTTATATACTGGCAGCAGAGGGTTTATTTCTGGCATTGCAGTTAACAATAAACATATCATCAGTTTTGGAGAAGGGACATGAAACATTAATTGGTTTCAGGGTTCATGTTTGATGAACATGTGCTGGTATGTAAGATCGTAAACACTTAAAGGGGCAATCTGCAGTTGCAAGAACAAGGCATCCACCCACCACTGTTTTGGTAAACAGCTGAAGGATGAAGCTAGACAAACATTGAGGACTTTCAGCTTTTCATGCTTGACAAGAAACCGTAGCCATAAAAACATAATAAATACTGTAGGCGTTCTTCAGTAATCCCTACAGTCTCCCTCTTTATACGCTCTCAGAAAAAAAGAGTTCCAAAAGGGTTCTTCGGCTGTCCCCATAGGAGAACCCTTTTTGGTTCCAGGTAGAACTATTTTGCATACATTGAACCCAAAAGTGTTCTACCTGGAACCAAAAAGGGTTCTTCAAAGAGATCTTCTTTGGGGACAGCCGAAAAAAACAACTTTTAAGTTCTAGATAGCACCTTTTGTGTATTGTTCGAATGCAGTCAGTCCCTGTGGATCACTTTCATGATGTGCAATCTTTAAGCAACAAACACAAACATAATAAATTATTCAAGCCTTAAAGGGTTTCTAACCAGTGGTGAACACCATCACATTTAACCCCAGGATAATTGCACCAAACTATAATGTTAAAAGTGCTTAGCTCATTAGGGAGCACAGCTAGGCGTCTTTTTCTTTCGTTTGGCTTGCTATGGAAACTAAATAGAATGATTTAACCACTCTTTCTCTACTTCACTCATTCTCTGTCTCTCTCTCTCTCACTCACTCTCTCGATCTTTCTCTCGCTATCTCTCTCTACTCTTTCCTTCTTTGGTGGGACCGAGTGCACTACCTGAGCACTCTCCAACAGAAGTGCAGTGTGTTGTGTATAAACACCAATAACAGTGGGGAGTGATGATGTTCATTCTAAGACACTGACCTAATGGTTGGTAAGTCAAGTAAGTAAGGGATGTCTGTCTCCTTCCAGATAGCAGAATTGGACCGGCCAGTCTGATCTGTAGGCCTACTGACTGTTGGGAAAGGGACAACTGCCGGGACAGCCCAGAGAAACTCCTAACTAAGGCATATGCCTAGATGATGCACGAAACCCCCTGAACCTGGTCCTTAGAGCAGGATAGAGCTTGGAAGTGAAGAAAACCAATTATGATTTGCTGGGTTTCCTCATTTGTATGCTGTTTTGCATGGTGGCCTTGTGTAAAGTCACTGAACCCTCATTAAGTATTCATACAAATGTACCTCATCTAAACATTTTACCATCTGCTTTTGTACGTTTTAGAAATTCATAGACCATGCACATACATTCTACAGACACTCACATACAATCATCGTATACGCTGTCGCTACTCTGTTTATCATTTATTCTGATGCCTAGTCACCTTACCCATATACAAATATACCTCTACCACTCCAGTATCCCTGCACATTGTAAATATGGTAATAGAACTGACCCTGTATATAGCTTACTTACTTTCTCGTGTTCATCATATTTCAATTTCCTGTGAGTTTTTGTTCTACTTTAATTTATTTTAGAGTGTAATATTTGTACTACTGATATTAATGACTGCATTGTTGGGAAAAAGCTATTAAGAAAGGCATTTCACTGTACTTGTGTGCGTGACAATACATCTGGCCATAGATAGGCTTTTATTCTCTATTTTGGTTAGGCCAGGGTGTGACTAGGGTGGGCATTCTATGTTCATTTTCTATGTTTTGGATTACTTTGTTTGGCCGTTAGGTTCTCAATCAGAGGCAGCTGTCTATCGTTGTCTCTGATTGAGAACCATACTTAGGTAGCCTTTTCCCACCTGGGTTTTGTGGTTTTTGTGTCTGCACCAGACAGAACTGTTTCATTCATTATCTTTGTTGTTTTGTTATTCAGTGTTCAGATCAAGTAAAAAAGATGCACCTCTGCACCTTGGTCCTCACCTTCTTCCACCAACAGCCGGTACAGAACTACCCACCACCAAAGGACCAAGCAGCATGGAAAAGAGGACTGGACATGGGAGGACATTCTAGATGGCAAGGGATCCTATACATGGGAGGAGATCCTGGTTGGAAGGGATCGCCTCCCATGGGAACAGGTGGAGGCAGCCAGGAGAGCAGAGGCAGCAGGAAAAGGGAACCGGCGATACGAGGGAACACGGCTGGCAAGGAAGCCCGAGAGGCAGCCCCCCCCAAAAAAATGTTGGAGACCTGAGCCAACTCCCTGTGCTTACCGTGGCGATCATGGGACTGGTCAGGCCCCGGGCTATGGGGTGAAATTTGAGGTGAGCGAAGGAAGCGAAGCCGAGACTGTGAAGGAGCTGATGGGGAGATTGGAGGAGAGAGCAATGAGAGAGCTGCTGTGTTGGTGCATGAGGCATGACATCCGCCTGACGGAGCGTGTCTGCGATTTGATGTCACCTGAGTCAGCTCTCCATACTCGTCCTGAGGTGCGTGCTAGCCGTCTGGTGAAGACTGTGCCAGCCCCACGCACCAGGCCTCCTGTGTGCCTCCCCAGCCCTGCACGTCCTGTGCTAGCTTGGCGCTACAGATCTCCAATATGTGCTCTGAGCCCCGCGCACTACATTCCAGCTCCCTGCATCTGCCAGGCTAGGGTGAGGATCCAGCCAGGACGGATGGTGCCAGCCGTGCTCTCCAGACCTTCAGTGCATCTCCTCGGGCCAGGATATCCTGCGTCGGCTCTGCACACTGTGTCTCCAGTGCGTCTGCACAGCCCAGTGCGTCCTGTGCCTGCACCCCGCACGTGCCGGGCTAAAGTCACCATCCAGCCAGGACGGGTTGTGCAGGCCCTTAGTTTGAGACCTCCAGTGGCCTCCACGGCCCGGTCTATCCTGTGCCTCCTCCACGGACTAGGCCTCCAGTAGGTCTCCACAGCCTGGTGAGTCCTATGCCTCCCGCCTGTCCGGCGCCCGCTGCCAGAGTCTCCCGTCTGTCCGGCGCCCGCTGCCAGAGTCTCCCGTCTGTCCGGCGCCCGCTGCCAGAGTCTCCCGCCTGTCCGGCGCCCGCTGCCAGAGTCTCCCGCCTGTCCGGCGCCCGCTGCCAGAGTCTCCCGCCTGTCCGGCGCCCGCTGCCAGAGTCTCCCGCCTGTCCGGCGCCCGCTGCCAGAGTCTCCCGCCTGTCCGGCGCCCGCTGCCAGAGTCTCCCGCCTGTCCGGCGCCCGCTGCCAGAGTCTCCCGCCTGTCCGGCGCCCGCTGCCAGAGTCTCCCGCCTGTCCGGCGCCCGCTGCCAGAGTCTCCCGCCTGTCCGGCGCCCGCTGCCAGAGTCTCCCGCCTGTCCGGCGCCCGCTGCCAGAGTCTCCCGCCTGTCCGGCGCCCGCTGCCAGAGTCTCCCGCCTGTCCGGCGCCCGCTGCCAGAGTCTCCCGCCTGTCCGGCGCCCGCTGCCAGAGTCTCCCGCCTGTCCGGCGCCCGCTGCCAGAGTCTCCCGCCTGTCCGGCGCCCGCTATGAGGGTCCCCAGTCCGGGGTCAGAGGCGAGGGTCCCCGTACCGCACCAGAGCCGCCGTCGTAAAGAAGGCCCACCTTTGGGAGGGGGGTACTGTCACGCCCTGGCCATAGAGGCTTTTATTCTATATTTTGGCTAGGCCAGGGTGTGACTAGGGTGGGCATTCTATGTTCATTTTCTATGTTTTGGATTACTTTGTTTGGCCGGGTGTGGTTCTCAATCAGAGGCAGCTGTCTATCGTTGTCTCTGATTGAGAACCACACTTAGGTAGCCTTTTCCCACCTAGGTTTTGTGGTTTTTGTGTCTGCACCAGACAGTTTTGTCTCTTTGTTGTTTTGTTATTCAGTGTTCAGTTAAAATAAACGCGTACCACGCTGCACCTTGGTCCTCACCTTCTTCCACCTACAGCCGTTACACATCTTGAAACTTGATCATACCCTGAGTGTCATCAAGATAGAAGAGAATATAGAGATGCTACATATTCAAATCTATGTTATGTATGCAATTCTCTTTTCTGTCTGTAAAACAGATGAAGTCGCCTCTATAGGACAGTTTTATGATTCTCTATTGTGTTGAAAAGCACATTGAACTAGAACACTGATCTAGTTTCTGTTCCAAACATTTATCTGCAGACCAGAAGAAAATATTAACTAATTTATTTACGTGTATAGGAAGTAATAGCAGAGAGAAAACGATCTTCAAGAAGTACTTTCTTCCCCCTCTGGTAATAAGAGCTTATGTGATTATATTTATGAAGATACAGGAAAACAATTCTAAAAGATAACAACCTTCTCTTGAAGAATTACCAAGAGAAATCTATCAGCCTTGACTGTGAGCTGGAAAGGACTCGGGCATTGTTTTCTTCTCTTCCCTGTATTGATTTTTAGCCAGGTAATCGTGGCCTTGTTACAGTAGTTATCTGTGAGTGACACCTTGTTCAGAGGAGAAGGGAGACAGGGATGAGACAGGGATGAGTAGGATCAATAATGAAGAAAGAAAGATGAGCCTTTGGATATTGTTATTGTGCAAAAAACAAACAACTATGCACACACACACACACTGACAATTCAGATGCACACTGTGCAAGCTAATTAGCCTTTCCTCTGGTACTCTCTATAGGGCTGTGACAAATATTTCCCCCTTTGTAATTTGTATATTTTTGATATGGAATGTTGTCAGATCTTCAACACAAACCTAATATTAGATAAGGGTAACCTGAACAAATACAACAATGATTTACTTATGTCATTTATTTCATAAGGAAAGTTATGCAACACTAAACGCCCCTGTGTGAAAAAGTAATTGCCCCCTTACTCGATAACTGTTTGTGCCACCTTTATTTAACCTTTATTTAACTAGGCAAGTCAGTTAAGAACAAATTCTTATTTACAAAGACGCCTACCCCGGCCAAATCCTAACCCAGATGATGCTAGGCCAATTGTGCACCTCCCTATGGGACTCCCAATCACCGCCGGTTGTGACACAGCCTTGAATCAAACCAGGGTCTGTAATGACACCTCTAGCACTGAGATGCAGTGCCTTAGACCGCTGTGCCACTAGCTAGAATGACTCCAAAGCTTCCTGTAGTTGATGATCAGTCTCTCACGTCTCTGTGGAGGAATTCTGGCCCACTCTTCCATGTAGAACTGCTTTAATTCAGCAATATTTGTGGCTTTTCAGGTATGAACTGCTTGTTTCAAGTCCTGCCACAACATCTCAATTGGGATTAGGTTTGGACTGACTAAGTAATTTTCATGTAGACTTGATTGTGTGTTGTGGATCATTGTCTTGCTGCATGACCCAGCTGCACGTCAGCTTCAGCTCACAGAGCAGAATTCATGGTTCCTTCTATTAAGGCAAGTCGTCCAGGTCATGAGGCAGCAAAGCATCCCCAAACTATCGCACTACCACCACCACCACCTAGCTTGACCGTTGGTATGACGTTCTTACTGTGAAATGCAGTGTTTTTTTTCCCCCAGGCATAATGTGACCCATGTCGTCCATAAAGTTATACTTTCGACTCATCTGTCCATAGAACATTCTTCAAAAAGTCTTGATGATCATCCAGCTGCCTCCAGGTCCTTTTATGGCAAATTTGAGTCAACGTTTTGGACGAGATGGGTCATATTATGTCTGGCGAAAACCAAACTATCTCCCTCCTCTCTCCTGTCTTCCTTTTCTCTCTTTCTCTGCCTCTCTATTCCCCACCCCTCCCCCTCTCTCCTTTCCCTCACCCTCTTTCTATCTACCTCCCCAGTCTCTCCATCTCACCTTGAAACAAAGGGGCAGGGGTTCACAGGTGTGATAACTTATGAATCCTCTCCTCCCTGTCATCCCCCTCTCCTCTAGATCCCTGTCACAGAGATGTCAATGCACCTGTCATTTTCCACCCATCAGATTTCATTAGGTACTCGAGTCTCTGGACACCTCACAGCAGTGCACACACACATACACACTCTCTCTCACACACACACACACACACACACACACACACACACACACACACACACAGTAGGGAAGGCAGCAGGTGGCCAGGGAGACATCCACACTCTGTGTCCCAAATAGCAACCTGTTCCCTATATAGTGGACTACTGTCGACCAGGTGCCATTTAGGATACAACCACAGCATTTCGCTGGGCCATCTGACCAGATTATTCCATCATTGACAAACTATACCCTATGTTCATTCCTTTAACCTGTGTGCTCAGTAACTATGTCACAACCCAATTACATATTAGAATTATTCACATCGGTAGCCAAGGGAGTCTCAATTTCATGTTTCCAACTGAATGTCATGTTTTTCTAAGGGAAGCGGACAATATCAGACCCTGCGAAAGTCAATTACTATTACCTAAAGTACCTAAAGTACACTGATAAAAAAATGAAGGTTCTTAAATGGTTCTTCCTAAACTCATAAGGTTCCTTGGAGAACTCTTGCCCAATAAATAACCTTTGAGTTAAATGTGGGGTTCTTAACGTGGCATTTACGGTTCATCAGAATTCTAAAAGGATCTTGAACTGTATGGAAGCCTAAAAATGTGTCCCTTTTATAGACGCTTTGGTTGTTCAGCAACAAAACTGATTGCACAACAATGGGGCCAAACAGACAGGATTGGCTTACAAGTAAACTATTTTTGACAACAATTCAACTATGTTTCTTCTCCAATGTTTTTTGAAAACATAAATACATTTGCACAATGAGCAGTTGTTGTTTCTCAAACACAAATGTTGCAATTGTTTGTTAGCTAGCTAGCGAAATTTAGCCATATTAGCATAGACATGACATCAGTCAAAACACAACAGGGTATCAAGAAGAAGATAAAATCAGCTGAAACGAGCCATCTACACTGAAAAAACAAAGGTTCTTAAGTGGTTCCTCAGCTTTTAAAAGGTTCCTTGGAGAAACCTTTCCTGATAAAGAGTAATGTGTGGGCTTCTTGACGTGGCATCTATGGTTCTTCAGAAATCTAAAAGGTTCTTGACATGTATGGCAGCCAATCTGAATCCAGGTTACAGGTTACTTTTTAAGCCAGTGTAATGTGACTTGCAGGGCCGATGTGAGCTGTAAACTATGAGAATCAAATCAAATCAAACTTTATTTGTCACATGCAGCGCCAAATACCATAAGTGTAGACTTTAACGTGAAATGCTTACTTACAAGCCCTTAACCAACAGTGCAGTTTAAGAAGAAGAAAATATTTACCAAGTAGACTAAAATAAAAAGTAATAATAAAAAGTAACACAACAAGAATAACAATATCGAGGCTATATACAGGGGGCACCGGTACCAAGTCAGTGTGCAGGGGTAGAGGCTAGTTGATGTAATCTGTACATGTACGTGGGGGCGAAGTGACTATGCATAGGTAACAAACAAACAGCGAGTAGCAGCAGTGTACAAAAGGGAGGGGTGGGTCAATGTAAATTGTACGGTGGTGATTTTATGAATTGTTCAGTAGTCTTATGGCTTGGAGGTAGAAGCTGTTGAGGAGCTCCGGTACTTGGCGCTCCGGTACCGCTTGCCGTGCGGTAGCAGAGAAAACAGTCTATAACTTGGGTGACTGGAGTCTCTGACAATTTTATGGGCTTTCCTCTGACACCGCCTATTATATAGGTCCTGAATGGCAGGAAGCTTGGCTCCAGTGATGTACTGGGCCGTTCGTACTACCACCTGTAGCTCCTTACGGTCAGATGCCGAGCAGTTGCCATACCAGGCAGTGATGCAACCGGTCAGGATGCTCTCGATGGTGTAGCTATAGAACCTTTTGAGGATCTGGGGATCCATGACAAATGTCTCCTGAGGGGGAAAAGGTTTTGTCATGTCCTCTTCACGACTGTCTTGGTATGTTTGGATGATAGTTTGTTGGTGATGTGGACACCATGTACCTTGAAACTCTCAACCTGCTCCACTACAGCCCCTTCGATGTTAATGGGGGCCTGTTCAGCCAGCCTTTTCCTGTAGTCCATGATAAGCTCTTTTGTCTTGCTCACATTGAGGAAGAGGTTGTTGTCCTGGCACCACACAGCCAGTTCTCTGACCTCCTCCTTATAGGCCATCTCATCATTGTCGGTGGTCAGACCTACTTCCGTTGTGTCGTCAGCAAACTTAATGATGGTGTTGGAGTCGTGTTTGGCCACGCAGTCATGGGTGAACAGGGAATACAGCAGGGGACTATTTACACACCCCTGAGGGGCCCCAGCGTTAAGGATCAGCATGGCAGACGGGTTGTTGCCTACTCTTACCACCTGGGGGCAGCATGTCAGGAAGTCGTGGATCCAGTTGCAGAGGGAGGTGTTTTGTCCCAGAGTCCTTAGCTTAGTGATGAGCTTCGTGGACACTATGTTGATGAACGCTGAGCTGTAGTCAATGAACAGCATTCTCACATACAGTTGAAGTCGGAAGTTTACATACACTTAGGTTGGAGTCATTAAAATTTATTTTTCAACCACTCCACAAATTTCTTGTTAAAAAACTATAGTTTTGGCAAGTCGGTTAGGACATCTACTTCGCTACTGACACTGTAATTTTTCCAACAATTGTTTACAGACACATTATTTAACTTAGAATTCACTGTATCACAATTCCAGTGGGACAGAAGTTTACATACACTAAGATGACTGTGCCTTTAAACCGCTTGGAAAATTCCAGAAAATGATGTCATGGCTTTAGAAGCTTCTGATAGGCTAAGTGACATAATTTGAGTCAATTGGAGGTGTACCTGTGGATGTATTTCAAGGCCTACCTTCGAACTCAGTGCATCTTTGCTTGACATCATGGGAAAATCAAAAGAAATCAGCCAAAACCTCAGAAAAAATTGTAGACCTTCACAAGTCAGGTTCATTTTTGGGAGCAAATTCCAAACGTCTGAAGGTACCAGGTTTATCTGTACAAACAATAAAACGCAAATATAAACACCATGGGACCACGCAGCCATCAAACCGCTCAGGAAGGAGATGCGTTCTGTATCCTAGAGATGAACATACTTTGGTGCGAAAAGTGCAAATCAATCCCAGAACAACAGCAAAGGACATTGTGAAGATGCTGGAGGAAACATGTACAAAGTATCTATATCCACAGTAAAACGAGTCGTATATCGAGAAAAACCTGAAAGGCCCTTAGCAAAGAAGATGTCACTGCTCCAAAAACCGTCATAAAAAAAGCCAGACTATGGTTTGCAACTGCATATGGGGACAAAGATCGTACTTTTTGGAGAAATGTCCTCTGGTCTGATGAAACAAAAATAAAACTGTTTGGCCATAATGACCATAGTTATGTTTGGAGGAAAAGAGGGAGGCTTGCAAGCCGAAGAACACCATCTCAAACGTGTAGCATGGGGGTGGAAGCATCATGTTGTCGGGGTGCTTTGCTGCAGGAGGGACTGGTGTACTTCACAGAATAGATGGCATCATGAGGTAGGAAAATTATGTGGATATATTGAAGCAACATCTCAAGACATCAATCAGGAAGTTAAAGCTTGGTCGCAAATGGGTCTTCCAAATAGACAATGACCCCTAGTATTCTTCCAAAGTTGTGGCAAAATGGCTTAAGGACAACAAAGTCAAGGTATTGGAGTGGCCATCACAAAGCCCTGACCTCAATCCTATAGAAAATGTGTGTGCACAACTGAAAAAGTGTGTGCGAACAAGGAGGCCTACAAACCTGACTCAGTTACACTAGCTCTGTCAAGAGGAATGTGCCAAAATTCACCAAACTTATTGTTGGAAGCTTGTGGAAGGCTGCCCGAAACATTTGACCAAAGGTAAACAATTTAAAGGCAATGCTACCAAATATTAATTGAGTGTATGTAAACTTCTGACCCACGGGGAATGTGATGAAAGAAATAAAATATGAAATAAGTCATTCTCTCTGCTATTATTCTGACATTTCACATTTTTAAAATAAAGTGGTTATCTTAACTGACCTAAGACAGGGAATTTTTACTAGGATTAAATGTCAGGAATTGTTAAAACTGAGTTTACATGTATTTGGCTGAGGTGTATGTAAACTTCCGACTTCAACTGTAGGTGTTCCTTTTGTCCGGGTGAGAAAGGGCTGTTCAAGCCACTGTATTAGGGTAAATCTAGACCCTCAAATGAAGGCCTAATGAAATGCGTGTTGTCCAAATTTAATTTGAATGACAACATATTCACTTAGGATATCACTTGGTGAGAGCCACAGGACTGAAAGTGTATGAATGGCACCTTGGGAATTCACTTGAAAAGCACCCTGTGAAATATGCAAATAATGCTTAAAACCCTACAGCAAGGCTAATCAGTTCCCGTCTTGGAGTGCCGAAACATCTCTGGCCTTGGATTATTTCTTGGTTCTTCAAAGAACCATCCCATTTATGGTTCTTCAGAGACTGTAAAACGTATTCCCTATGGCATCTCTCTCAAGAACCTTATTAGGTTCCTCAACCCTGTGTAGCCAGCCCTTCAATGTTTCTTTGCAGTTCAGAAAAGGGTTTCTTTACTCTTTTAATTATTTATTAAAAGGTAGGGGTGTGGTTGGGGTGTGGTTTGTGCTCAGCTCTTCTTGTGCTCTTTTTTCACCGTGAGTGAAAGTGTCTTTCCGGTTGATCTAATCTGTCGTTTTATGTGAAATATGAGCGTACCCAGTGATAGTTTCTTGTGAATAACTGATGTCAACAGTTAATTAAATTGGTGGTTCTCAATTCTCTCCCCAGGGACTCCCAGCTATTCCAGAACTACCACACCTAATTAAACTTGTCAATTAAATTAAATTAAAATGTATGATTTTTTAAATGTATCTACAAATAACCTTTGCGATTAACAAACATTCTCCGTAAAGGTTCTATAAAGAACTATAAAAACAGTTGTAACCATAGCGGAACCTTTTTTTGGAACTATATAGAACCTTTTATTAATAGTTATTTATAGAGCCTTATGAAAGGGTTCTTTATAGCACCATAATGTGTTCATTTAGAACCTTATGAGCATGGTTCTTTATCGACCCTTCAAAAAAAGTGTCTATATAGCACCAAAAAGGGATCCACTATGGTTTGAAGCCTAAGAACCCTTATTTGGCACTATTTAGAACAATTTATTTTGTGTGTGTACTAAGTTACCCCCTGCTATCTAACACCATTCAGAATGAGCATCATCAAACGGAGTGGCCTGAACACCCAGCACAGCCTTTCTGCCCTTAGCCTTTCATCTAGAACCCTTTGATAGCTTTTTACCCTTGTCATTCATCAGCTTAACATGCTGCTATTTGACATCATCCACACTCAACAACTGGCTTGGATAGAAGGAATACATGGAAATGTTATGATTTGAGGCAAGTGTCATGCTTAGTAGGTGGCAATGGCATTTCAAGATTAATGTACTGTAAAAGTCAACATGTTAATATCTACAAAATAAACAGGCTTGCAAAATAAATGATTTGAGGAAAATGCCTTGCTCCAAAAGGTTTCTGTCTAAAAATATAAAATCAGTGTGATTCTTATTTTATGCTTTGGAAGCCTTTCATATAAAATAACTGACCTGCACGCTTGTCAAAAAACTAAATGTGTACTTCTCCAAGGTCTTTTGTGATCATCATTGACTGGCAGGTCTGGCGCCTTTGGCTATCTGTGAAAACAATCTCTTTATCAATGTGGAATATGGTACATGTTGTTTTGTACATATCCTTTTCCTCAGTTAACTTAAAAAACACAGAAACAAGCAAACTGTATGTTTAACTGTAAACTTACATTTTTGCAGATATAAATTCTGATGCATAATCTGAGAAAACGTTATTGTGTACTCTTTTTGTAATACGCGTAGCAGAAGCTCTGTTGATCTGCACTGTTGCAGTAAAAAAAAATGACATTGTTGCGATGCTAAAATCTGTCGGTAAACAATGCCTTAAAATAACCTGGCAATGTACCAAAGCACAGGAAAATAACAACAGAAACAACAACAGAAAGATGACGTATACAGTATGTGGGCAGAAAGTCATTAGTGATGTTATTAATCAACTCTACAGCATGAGCGTGTTTGTATTCAACCACCAAATTAATTTAGTACCACTCCAGTGGTTTGTTGTGTAAGTTATTACATCATGACAGTGTAATGCAGAGGCTAAATCAAAACAGATGCTGGATGCTCTGTGCCCTTTACTGCACGTGTTGGACTTACACTGTATCATACCATAAACATCTTCTGGAAAATATAGATGAGAAAAGCACACAAGTAGCATGAATCTGCATTAAATGCTTGTTTGTTTGTTATCGCAGCGCCTATGATGTCGGCTGATGTTTGACCCTACTGGCAGGTCAGTATGGAGCTCTGTTTAATTTACAGTGGAGCTGTGTGTGTGTGTGTGTGTGTGTGTGTGTGTGTCTGTGTGTCTGTGTGTCTGTGTGTGTGTGTGTGTGTGTGTGTGTGTGTGTGTGTGTGTGTGTGCGCGTGCGTGGTTCTGTGTGTGCGTGCGTGTGTGTGTGTGTGCGTGCGTGTGTGTATGTGTGTGTGCGTGTGTATGTGTGCGTGCGTGTGTGTGTGTGTGTGCGTGCGTGTGTGTATGTGTGTGTGTGTGTGTGTGCGTGCGTGTGTGTATGTGTGTGTGCGTGTGTATGTGTGCGTGCGTGTGTGTGTGTGCGTGCGTGCGTGGTTCTGTGTGTGCGTGCGTGTGCGTGCGTGGTTCTGTGTGTGCGTGCGTGTGTGTATGTGTGCGTGCGTGCATACTCGTGTGCATGTGTGTCTTTGTGTGTATGTGCACTTGTGTGCGAGTGTGTCTGACAGCCAGTTCAGAGTCGTAACTCTGCCAACAGGAGGGGAGTGAGATAAAGAGAGAGGCAAAGAGAGAGGCCAGTGTTAATATACTGAGCAGTAGCATCAGCAGACCCTGAGAGTTGGGCCCTAGACTAACTGAATGTTCCGGACATTGAGTGGGGGACAGAAAATCCACAATATGTGTCTAGGGTGTCTGAAAATTGAAAAGCAGTAGCTAGTATGAATAAAGTGTACTGCAGACAGTAAATTATTTAGATTGGACTGTCTGCAGTACAATTCATTCACACCTGCTACTGCTTTTCAATTTTCAGACAAAGTAGGGGTTAGGGTAAAGGAAAGATACTCTAGGGACTCTATTTCCGGCTGGCGCTAAGGCGACACTTGTGTCAAACGCACATTAGTTGATAATTTCGGCATGTCAAATCTGGTGCTCTGGCATTTTTTTCTACACCTTGCGCCAGGTTTGGCAATTTACCTGTCTAACATCAACTCGCTTGCGCTGAGGTTGGAGGGGTGGAAACATTTGAGGTGTTGTCCTTAAAAACTAGTGTAAAAGTAACAATTTCATTCAGGGAAAATAGGGAGATTTAAGACTCACGAAAAGCAGATCTTAGTACGGTTGGTTAGGGCATGGATTTTGACAGCATACAGCCATGACGCACAGTGCACATATGCACATGGAACAAGAGGGATATGCTTTTCATGCTAGTGAACCTTATATTTCATTTGATTCAAAACCAAGCATAGCCTACCCTCCCCTCAATGAGGAATTGTGTTTTTGTTCTGTACAATGCATTCATTCGCCAATTAGCCAAGAATATAAATAAAGGGTTTGGCTCGTCAGACCTCTTTTGAAATAACTCTTAATCACCTAAGCTTTATTAAAAGATCAAGTTTGGGAGCAGCAAAACAGTGAGTGTAAAAGCCCCTCCATATAGGCTATGTCTATATGCCCATCGTGGAACGAGAGATGAGATGATGCCGGTGACCCTGGTACTTAGAAACATTTAAGTTATTAAACATATTCAAATGATTCAGTCCTATAATGCCATGTCAACGATGGATAGGCCTGTATCTTGCTTATTACGAATGTGCCTCACACACAACACATTGCATTTAAATGTTTGATTTATAACTGTATGCTATCCAATGGGATACTCAGGATTTGATGTATTTCCCCATGCACTAGTGGATACTATTTTTATGTCTCTTCGTGCAATTTGACGGAAGCGTTAGCACAATTGCTAAGTCCATGGAAACTGTTAGCATGCATTTAAGTATGGTAGACTTCCAGGTATTATGCTAATGCTAGTTAAACTACCTCTAGCAAATATACAATGGACTAGGATGAGAATATTCCGTGCCCCCAGACGAATTGGAATAGATGATAATTCAAAGAATATCAATAACACACAACTTGAGACAACTGCATACAATACTAAGCCATGACCAATGTTGATTTGCCAGTGAATGGTCAAGCCCTCATCACACCTACAACGTATTTATTCACCAAAACCCTTCCCTTTCACGCCACCGACAGCTATTGCTCCCATAATTCCTTCTGTGAATATAGCAAACATATTTCTGACACATCCCCAGACCTACCACCAGCACTAATATTTACCATTGCTTTAGGTTTGTAAAAATAGAGCCCTTGGGCTTGGTGTCATCTTAAAGAGCGGGATATCACTGGGGTCACTCATTTTGCTGCTGGCCATTATGTCTGCAATGTGTCTGCATTGTAAAATGGGAGAAACAGAACAAGAAAGAAGATATTGGCACTTCAATTCAGATTCATCAGAACGAAGGACTCAGAAGGAAAATATTAAATATTTATGTGTATGAGGCTTTGTTTCACTTACTACAAAAAAACTGTCCCTGTCATCAATCTTTGTTATGTCTCCAAGGAGTAGAGGTCTACGTCCCAAAGGCCACACCATTCCCTATACAGTGCACTTCCTTTGACCAGGGCTCATAGGGCTCACTCTGGTCAGAACTTAGAAGTAATGCACTATATAGGGAATAGGGTGCCATTTGGAATGCATTCAAGGACTGCTCAGCTCTCTTTCACTCTGGAGAGAGAGGAGCTAAAGCAGATTGATTTCTATCTGGAATCAGTCACAGAAGTAGAAATCGATGACAAGTGTTTGTCATCCAAAAGATGAAGACAACATAATGGTTTCATTCTGAACCAGGCCAAACCGAGAGAGAGAAAAGTTGGTGAGCACTGTCTGAGATTGTCAGTGTCTCTTCGCGTTCACTTACCTAGATTTCCTCCGTGGCTGTTGTCAAAAAAGGACTCGTTTTAAACCTGATTTTGAGGAAGTTAAACTCTATTCAGTTATTTTAGACACTCATATTGTTTCATTTTATAATAAGACATTATGAAGACTCAGACATGCTTATAACAAGTTATAAAGTATTGTGAACAAGTTATACTTTCACAGTTCAAGTAAAGTGTTACTGATTATTTCACTATATAATAGCGATGTCAAGCATGGAACAAACTGTTCGGCAGAACATAGTTTGTGAAGTTGAAAATTAATGGATATCATAATTAAAATTGTCAATCCATTATTTGCATGTTAAATTATCACTATTCCTGATTAAATTCAGAGCAATGAATAATGGTGATAACTTCTTACTTGTTATGACAGACAAATGCCTTCAAGTGCAATGATGATAATTGTGTTAAGCAGGAAAAATGCATGTAAAAAAAATGAGGATAAAAGCCTCTAAAAAATTCACTTCCATGGAAACATTCAGTCTTCTAACTAACCGAACCATGGTTATTTCTCTAAAGGGACACATTTCTGTCCTCCTTCCTTTGGTGTGTATGACCTTCACACTTCCTGTTCTGTTACACACACACACACACACACACACACAGAGAGAGACAGAGAGAGACAGAGAGACAGAGAGACAGAGAGAGAGAGAGAGAGAGAGAGAGAGAGAGACAGAGAGAGAGAGAGAGAGAGAGAGAGAGAGAGAGAGAGAGAGAGAGAGAGAGAGAGAGAGAGAGAGAGAGAGAGAGAGAGAGAGAGAGAGAGAGAGAGAGAGAGAGAGAGAGAGAGAGAGAAGAGATGGCTCCAGCTGTTGCAGCCATGCAGGTATATCTGAGACTGTTATCACTGCTGACAGATAGGGTAGCCAGGGTGTGTTTGTGTGTGCGTGTGTGTGTGAGAGTCTCATTCTCCCTAGTGGCAAGGCACTGAGACTGAGCTAAATGCAGTAGACAGGGGTGAACCAGTTTGACACCATCTCTCACCTGGTGGGACTGGGCTATCTGGGAACAGAGAGGCCAGGGACACAGAGGCTAGTAAAGGAGGCAGATGCTAGTAGGGAGACAGGCTAGTGGGGAGACAGGGGCTAGTGGGGAGACAGAAGTTAGTAGGGAGACAGAGGTTAATAGGGAGACAGAGGTTAGTAGGGAGACAGAGGTTAGTATGGAGACAGAGGTTAGTAGGGAGACAGAGGTTAGTAGGGAGGCAGAGGTTAGTAGGGAGGCAGAGGTTGGTAGGGAGAGAGAGGTTAGTAGGGAGACAGAGGTTAGTAGGGAGACAGAGGTTAGTAGGGAGGCAGAGGTTGGTAGGGAGACAGAGGTTAGTAGGGAGGCAGAGGTTAGTAGGGAGACAGAGGTTAGTAGGGAGACAGAGGTTAGTAGGGAGACAGAAGTTGGTAGGGGGACATAATAGTGGGGAGACAGAGGTTGGGTAGGGAGGCAGAGGTTAGTAGGGAGACAGAGGTTAGTAGAGACAGAAGATGGTAGGGGGACATAATAGTGGGGAGACAGAGGTTGGGTAGGGAGGCAGAGGTTAGTAGGGAGACAGAGGTTAGTAGGGAGACAGAAGTTGGTAGGGGGACATAATAGTAGGGAGACAGAGGTTGGTAGGGAGACAGGCTAGTAGGGAGGCAGAGGTTAGTAGGGAGACAGAGGTTAGTAGGGAGACAGAGGTTGGTAGGGAGTCAGAGGTTAGTAGGGAGACAGAGGTTAGTAGGGAGACAGAGGTTAGTAGGGAGGCAGAGGTTGTTTGGGAGACAGAGGTTGGTAGGGAGGCAGAGGTTGGTAGGGAGACAGAGGTTAGTAGGGAGGCAGAGGTTAGTAGGGAGACAGAGGTTAGTAGGGAGACAGAGGTTAGTAGGGAGACAGAGGTTAGTAGTGAGACAGAGGTAAGTATGGAGACAGAGGTTAGTAGGGAGAAAGAGGTTAGTAGTGAGGCAGAGGTTGTTTGGGAGACAGAGGTTGTTTGGGAGACAGAGGTTGGTAGGGAGACAGAGGTTAGTAGGGAGGCAGAGTTTAGTAGGGAGGCATAGGTTAGTAGGGAGACAGAGGTTGACAGGGAGACATAATAGGGGGGAGACAGAGGTTAGTAGGGAGACAGAGGTTGGGTAGGGAGGCAGAGGTTGGGTAGGGAGGCAGAGGTTAGTAGGGAGGCAGAGGGTAGTAGGGAGAAAGAGGTTAGTAGGGAGACAGAGGTTGGTAGGGAGAAGGAAGTTGGTAGGGAGTCAGAGGTTAGTAGTGAGACAGAGGTAAGTATGGAGACAGAGGTTAGTAGGGAGAAAGAGGTTAGTAGTGAGAACAGAGTTTAGTAGGGAGGCATAGGTTAGTAGGGAGACAGAGGTTGATAGGGAGACATAATAGGGGGGAGACAGAGGTTAGTAGGGAGACAGAGGTTGGGTAGGGAGGCAGAGGTTGGGTAGGGAGGCAGAGGTTAGTAGGGAGGCAGAGGGTAGTAGGGAGAAAGAGGTTAGTAGGGAGACAGAGGTTGGTAGGGAGTCAGAGGTTAGTAGTTAGACAGAGGTTAGTAGGGAGGCAGAGGTTGTTTGGGAGACAGAGGTTGGTAGGGAGGCAGAGGTTAGGGGGGAGACAGAGGAAGGGAGACAGAGGTTAGTAGGGAGGCAGAGGTTAGTAGGGAGACAGAGGTTAGTAGGGAGACAGAGGCTAGTAGGGAGGCAGAGGGAGACAGATGTTAGTAGGGAGACAGAGGTTAGTAGGGAGACAGAGGTTAGGGAGGCAGAGGTTAGTAGGAGACATAATAGTGGGGAGACAGAGGTTGGGTAGGGAGGCAGAGGAGACAGAGGTTAGTAGGGAGACAGAGGTTGGTAGGGAAACAGGAAGGAAGTGGTAGGGAGACAGAGGAGTAGGGAGACAGACAGGTTAGTAGGGAGACAGGTTAAACAGAGGTTAGTAGGGAGACAGAGGTACGGAGACAGAGGTTGTGGGAGACAGATGGAGACAGAGGTTAGGTTGGTAGGGAGACAGAAAGAGGTTAGTAGGGAGACAGAGTGAGACAGAGTTAGTTAGTAGGGAGGCAGATAGGACATAATTGGGGAGACAGAGGTTTAGGGAGACAGAGGTTTAGGGAGAAAGAGGTTAGTAGTGAGACAGAGGTTTAGGGAGACAGAAAGGGAGACATAATAGGGGGGAGACAGAGGTTAGTAGGGAGACAGAGGTTGGGTAGGGAGGCAGAGGTTGGGTAGGGAGGCAGAGGTTAGTAGGGAGGCAGAGGCTAGTAGGGAGACAGAGGGAGGCAGAGGTTAGTAGGGAGGCAGAGGTTAGTAGGGAGACAGAGGTTGGGTAGGGAGGCAGAGGTTGGGTAGGGAGGCAGAGGTTAGTAGGGAGGCAGAGGTTAGTAGGGAGGCAGAGGTTAGTAGGGAGGCAGAGGTTAGTAGGGAGGCAGAGGTTAGTAGGGAGGCAGAGGTTGGGTAGGGAGGCAGAGGTTAGTAGGGAGGCAGAGGTTAGTAGGGAGGCAGAGGTTAGTAGGGAGGCAGAGGTTAGTAGGGAGGCAGAGGTTAGTAGGGAGGCAGAGGTTAGTAGGGAGGCAGAGGTTAGTAGGGAGGCAGAGGTTAGTAGTGAGACATAATAGTGGGGAGACAGAGGTTGGGTAGGGAGGCAGAGGTTGGGTAGGGAGGCAGAGGTTAGTAGGGAGGCAGAGGTTAGTAGGGAGGCAGAGGTTAGTAGGGAGGCAGAGGTTAGTAGGGAGACAGAGGTTAGTAGGGAGGCATAGGTTATTAGGGAGACAGAGGTTGGTAGGGAGACAGAGGTTGAAAGGGAGACATAATAGGGGGGAGACAGAGTTTAGTAGGGAAACAGGTTAGTAGGGAGAAATAGGTTGGTAGGGAGACAGAGGTTAGTAGGGAGACAGAGGTTAGTAGGGAGACAGGTTAGTAGGGAGACAGGTTAGTAGGGAGGCAGAGGTTAGTAGGGAGACATAATAGGGGTGAGACAGAGGTTAGTAGGGAGACCGAGGTTGGTACGGAGACAGAGGTTGTTTGGGAGACAGAGGTTGGTAGGGAGACATAATAGGGGGGAGACAGAGGTTAGTAGGGAGACCGAGGTTGGTAGGGAGACAGAGGTTTGTAGGGAGAGATATTAGTAGGGAGACAGAGATTGGTAGGGAGACAGAGGTTAGTAGGGAGACAGAGAATAGTAGGGAGGCAGAGGTTGGTAGAGAGACATAATAGTGGGGAGACAGAGGTTGGTAGGGAGACAGAGGTTAGTAGGGAGAAAGAGGTTAGTAGTGAGAACAGAGTTTAGTAGGGAGGCATAGGTTAGTAGGGAGACAGAGGTTGATAGGGAGACATAATAGGGGGGAGACAGAGGTTAGTAGGGAGACAGAGGTTGGGTAGGGAGGCAGAGGTTGGGTAGGGAGGCAGAGGTTAGTAGGGAGGCAGAGGGTAGTAGGGAGAAAGAGGTTAGTAGGGAGACAGAGGTTGGTAGGGAGACAGAGGTTGGTAGGGAGGCAGAGGTTGGTAGGGAGGCAGAGGTTGTTTGGGAGACAGAGGTTGGTAGGGAGGCAGAGGTTAGTAGGGAGGCAGAGGTTAGTAGGGAGACAGAGGTTAGTAGGGAGACAGAGGTTGGTAGGGAGACAGAGGTTAGTAGGGAGACAGAGGTTAGTAGGGAGACAGAGGTTGGTAGGGAGAAGGAAGTTGGAAGGGAGTCAGAGGTTAGTAGGGAAACAGAGGTTAGTAGGGAGACAGAGGTAAGTATGGAGACAGAGGTTAGTAGGGAGAAAGAGGTTAGTAGTGAGACAGAGTTTAGTAGGGAGGCATAGGTTAGTAGGGAGACAGAGTTGATAGGGAGACATAATAGGGGGGAGACAGAGGTTAGTAGGGAGACAGAGGTTGGGTAGGGAGGCAGAGGTTGGGTTGGGAGGCAGAGGTTAGTAGGGAGGCAGAGGCTAGTAGGGAGGCAGAGGTTAGTAGGGAGGCAGAGGTTAGTAGGGAGACAGAGGTTGGGTAGGGAGGCAGAGGTTGGGTAGGGAGGCAGAGGTTAGTAGGGAGGCAGAGGTTAGTAGGGAGGCAGAGGTTAGTAGGGAGGCAGAGGTTAGTAGGGAGACAGAGGTTGGGTAGGGAGGCAGAGGTTGGGTAGGGAGGCAGAGGTTGGGTAGGGAGGCAGAGGTTGGGTAGGGAGGCAGAGGTTAGTAGGGAGGCAGAGGTTAGTAGGGAGGCAGAGGTTAGTAGGGAGACAGAGTTTAGTAGGGAGGCATAGGTTATTAGGGAGACAGAGGTTGGTAGGGAGACAGAGGTTGAAAGGGAGACAGAGGTTAGTAGGGAGACAGGTTAGTAGGGAGACAGGTTAGTAGGGAGGCAGAGGTTAGTAGGGAGACATAATAGGGGTGAGACAGAGGTTAGTAGGGAGACCGAGGTTGGTACGGAGACAGAGGTTGTTTGGGAGACAGAGGTTGGTAGGGAGACATAATAGGGGGGAGACAGAGGTTGGTAGGGAGACCGAGGTTGGTAGGGAGACAGAGGTTTGTAGGGAGAGAGATTAGTAGGGAGACAGAGATTGGTAGGGAGACAGAGGTTAGTAGGGAGACAGAGAATAGTAGGGAGGCAGAGGTTGGTAGAGAGACATAATAGTGGGGAGACAGAGGTTGGTAGGGAGACAGAGGTTAGTAGGGAGACATAATATTGCGGAGACAGAGGTTGGTAGGGAGACAGAGGTTTGTAGGGAGTCGGAGGTTAGTAGGGAGTCGGAGGTTAGTAGGGAGACAGATGTTGGTAGGGAGACAGATGTTGGTAGGGAGACAGAGGTTAGTAGGGAAATTGAGGTTGGTAGGGAGACAGAGGTTGGTAGGGAGACAGACTACTAGGGAGACAGTAGAGAAGAGAAACATGCTAATATAGAGACTAGCTACTATAGAGACATTGGTTGGGAGAGAGACAGAGGCTTGTAGGGAGACAAGCTAGTAAATAGGTAGAGGCTAGTAGGGAGATAGATGATAGAAGCGAAACAGTCTAGTGGAGAGACATGCTAGTAGGGAGATGATGATAGTAGAGAGACAGGCTAGTAGGGAGAGGCTAGTAGGGAGACAGAGGATAGTAGAGAGACAGGCTAGAAGAGACAGCCTAGTAGAGAGACGGGCTAGCAGGGAGAGCCTCTTGTAGGGTAATTAGAGAGAGAGAGAGAGAGACAACGGCAATGTCTTCTCATGTTTTGTTGATTTCAAAAAAGCTTTTGACTCAATTTGGCATTAAGGTCAGCTATATAAATTTATGGAAAGTGGTGTTGGAGGGGGGGGGGGGAACATATCACATTATAAAATCCATGTACACAAACAGCAAGTGTGCAGTAAAAATTTGCAAAAAACACACACATTTTCTTTCCACAGGGCTGTGGGTTGAGACAGGGATGCAGCTTGAACCCCACCCTCTTCAACATGTATATCAACGAATTGGAGAGGGCACTAGAACAGTCTGCAGCAACTGGCCTCTGAAGTCAAATGTCTACTGTTTACTGATGATCTGTCCTAAAAATAGTCCAGTTGCCAGGACCACACAAAAAACTATACATACCTTGACCTTAACATCAGGGTCTCTTTGTAACAATGGCAGAGCTAAAAACCCGCTGGCCTCGGGTGTGAATATGCCTTTTTTTAAACTTTTGTATTATAACATAAAAAAATACATGATCTGTATGGATATATAGATCATTATAACACTTAGAGTAACATAATTAACATAATCTATTATCCAATGCTCTTACACCTTCACTCATTATGGATATCACTGTCAGATCAAATGTCCTGAGAATGGCATCGACCATCTCTGTCACTAAGAATCAATAGGCTTGAATGCTAATAGATGGAAGCTAGTGATCTATCATAGATTCCAATGCCTCTGTTGACTAGACATTGTCTACATCCCAAATGTCACCCTATTCCCTCTGCAGTGCCCTACTTTTGACCAGGGCCCTGGCCAGAAGTTGTGCACTATGTAGAGAATTGTGTGCCTTTTGTGATGCATCCATTCTCATGGTTCTATGTGTCCTTCAGCTACCGAGGCCTCTAAAATATTGACATCATCTCCAGAAATAAACTCTGTCTTTCTGTCAAAGGATCCATTGCTTTTGTTGTTATTGTGACTAATAATCTAACAGAAATGATGAAGAAATGTGTTCCTGAGTAACAAAGTGAAACACATTTCCTCGTCAGCGCCTGCCTTGAAAGCCTAAGTAATTGTCGTCATCAAGTCTCTGACGTAAAGTATCACTCCTCTCATCCCTGTTCTTGATGTTTTTGTCATCTCATTCGTTATTTCACTGTGTATTCCCTAATAACTCCTGGTACACTCTTACTCAAAGGACATCCCAAAACTGGTTGAGATTATGTCATTTTGTGATGATGTCATTTCAACCAGTTTTGCCCAGTTTTGTCTTCTCCCCCGTTTATTTTGTAATTGTCAGTGCATTAAGCAGATGCCTGTAAGCCTTGGTTACATAAAGGAGGAAAACAAAAAGAGAGAGCGCACGAGAGAGAGAGAGGGGGAGAGAGTGAGAGAGACGGGGAGAGAGGAAGAGCGGTGGAGAGAGAGGGGGGAGAGAGGTAGAGAGAGAGAGAGAGAGAGAGAGAGAAAGAGAGGGTGGAGAGAGAGAGGATCTGACGGTTCTGTTGAGAGGCTGGTTGTAGTAGTGAAAGTGAGGGTAAAGAGTGTGTGTGTGTGAGTGTTGTAGTGGTAAAGTAAGGGTGAGTGCACCAGGGGACTACCTCCAACTTTTTTCCTCGCCTCGCCTCTCTTCCCCTCCCCCTTCTCCACATCTCCCTCTCTCCTCATCAGGCCTGGCTCACAGTGACAGCCACCAAGTAGAGTACAGAACATTGTCACTGTGCATCCAGCCCCCTCTCAAAAGAAACACAGCATGCAGAGAAACAGTGGAGAGGGAGAGAGCCTTAGAGGAAGAAAGCAAGGCAGCGTACCGGTCAGTGAGAGACACAAATAGTGAAGGAAAACAATTTATGTGTTTGTCTGTACATGTGTGTGTGCATTTTTGTACGTTTGTGTGTGTGTGTTGTATGTGTGTCTGACATATTGATTAAATACATAACCTTATATCCTGAGTATCTGACAGGAGTGTGAGTTGCATTAGGTCTTATACATCTAACTCCCACACACATCTATATTGTCATACAGTCTCCCACTGATGCCCCCTTCCTCTCATTCCAGGGTTAAGAGCCTTAGTGCATACCAGCGTTTGCATCCCAAATTGAACCCTATTCCCTTCATAGTGCAATACTTTTGACCATTTCGAGCTCTGTGTAAAAGTAGTGCACTAATAGGGAATATGGTGCCATTTGGAACGCAAACTACTCTTCCTTCAGGGCTCAAGAGGCTCAGAGCAGGCGAGTAGCAGGGTTCCTCCTCTTCAGGTTAGAGAGACTCAGTGGAGGCCAGAAGCAGGGTTCCTCCTGTTCAGGTTAAAGAGGGTCAGTGGAGGCCAGTAGCAGGGTTCCTCCTCTTCAGGTTAGAGAGGCTCGGAGGAGGCCAGTAAGCAGGGTTCCTCCTCTTCAGGTTAGAGAGGCTCAGTGGAGGCCAGTAGCAGGGTTCCTCCTCTTCAGGATAAAGAGGCTCAGTGGAGGCCAGTAGCAGGGTTCCTCCTCTTCAGGTTAGAGAGGCTCAGAGGAGGCCAGTAGTAGGGTTCCTCCTCTTCAGGTTAGAGAGACTCAGAGGAGGCCAGTAGCAGGGTTCCTCCTCTTCAGGTTAGAGAGGCTCAGCAGGCCAGTAGCAAGGTTCCTCCTCTTCAGGTTAGAGAGGCTCAGTGGAGGCCAGTAGCACGGTTCCTCCTGTTCAGGTTAGAGAGGGTCAGTGGAGGCCAGTAGCAGGGTTCCTCCTCTTCAGGTTAGAGAGGGTTAGTGGAGGCCAGTAGCACGGTTCCTCCTGTTCAGGTTAGAGAGGGTGAGTGGAGGCCAGTAGCAGGGTTCCTCCTCTTCAGGTTAGAGAGGCTCAGAGCAGGCCAGTAGCAGGGTTCCTCCTCTTCAGGTTAGAGAGGCTCAGAGCAGGCCAGTAGCAGGGTTCCTCCTCTTCAGGTTAGAGAGGCTCAGTGGAGGCCAGTAGCAGGGTTCCTCCTCTTCAGGTTAGAGAGGCTCAGAGCAGGCCAGTAGCAGGGTTCCTCCTCTTCAGGTTAGAGAGGCTCAGCGGAGGCCAGTAGTAGTCTTTCTCCTCAGGTCATGACATCACAGTGTCATAAAGCGAGCCTATAGGGTTCATGATTATATGATGTGACGGAGCAACCCCAGTGCCCCCTTAGGGCAACATCATTGTGTCATGCACTTTGCTTTCTCTGCACACACACGCAGATGCACGCATGCATACACACACAAACACGCACGCACACACACAAGGAGCTGAAAACAAGGAGCTGGTTTCTGAGCGTGCGTCATAGCCCACTGGGCATAAACTGGTTGAATCAACGTTGTTTCCACATCATTTCAACCAAAAACCTCAACGTGATGACATTGAATCAACGTTGTTTCCACATCATTTCAACCAAAAACCTCAACGTGATGACATTGAATCAACGTTGTTTCCACATCATTTCAACCAAAAACCTCAACGTGATGACATTGAATCAACGTTGTTTCCACATCATTTCAACCGAAAACCTCAACGTGATGACATTGAATCAACGTTGTTTCCACATCATTTCAACCAAAAACCTCAACGTGATGACATTGAATCAACGTGGAAAACTGATTGGATTTGCAGTCCTCAAGGTGAAGGATGTCTGTCTTTTAATCTAAATCCAATGACATGGTGACATTTTGTATTGATTTCACATTGAATTCACTTTAGAAGGAAATCAAAACTAGACATTGAAATGACATCTGTGCCGTTGGAGATGACCATCTGCAGTATGACTGTGTTGAAAAAAAATAATGTTTTAATCAGTTGAATTTATTTAATCTCTGTTGAATATCTCTCTAGCTCTTAATTCCGTACCCCATCTCTCTCCCCCCCCCCTCTCTCTCAATTCAATTCAATTATAAGGGGCTTTTTTGGCATGGGAAATGTGTTTACATTGCCAAATCTCTTTCTCTCTCCCTCTCTCTCTCTCTAACCCTCCATCTCTCTTTCTCTCTCTCTATCTCTCTCTTCTATAATGGTAAAGTGAATGCCTTGGTGATTATATGATCAGTGAAGTACCATCTATTTCATAATTCCTTTGTTGGAGATATTTATCTTTCACTAAATATATGATTAGCATGACACTCAATGTAGATAGCACTCAATGCTATCTACAAGTAAAAGGATAATACTCTTAATCAAGATACGGTTTCTAGGACGCACAGAAATCACACACACAAGCCCCCGCACATGCATGGGCACGCATGGGCATGTACGCACTCACTCTTCTTTGACTCTCTCTTTTTCTCTCACACTCTCACACAATCCATCCCCGAGGTTGTTAGCAATTCTTTTTTGTGTTTATTCTTCAAAAGTATAAATTCTTGAGGGGCTTTGCTGGGTCTCTGAAGCAGAAGACATCATACAACATTGACTCACTCTCTACCACACTCTACCACTCTGTCCCCGTCTAGATATATGGGATTGATACATCAAACCGTTCCTGCCCCATGCTCATGCATTTATGTAAAATATGTACAGTGTATATTATTGAATGGAATATAGAATTGAAGAATTGAAGAATATTAGAATGTAGAATCTTTAATCCGATCATGGTTCTCAGTGAGTATAGAGTCCCTCTGTCAGATTGAAGTAGACCTAGTGCAGTGATCAGACCCTCTGGTTAGGCAGCAGACATTTATCAGAGTATTAGAGGTAGAGTTCCCTTCTCTCCCTTCACCTGAATCCTTATTCATAATGACATCCTGCATTGAAGATGCCTCTTAAACAGAGATCGGCCATGTCTTCCCACCCACAGGGGCTGTTCAAGGGAAAACACTTCACAGTAAATTAACTCATGTTTGTGTGTGTGTTTGTGTGTGAGTATGTGCGTGCGTGTGTATATCAATATGTGTGTGTGCATGTGTGTGTGTGTGTGTGTGTGTTTTCCACATGTAGGAAGGATTCAACCCTGCCTCCACTGTCGCATATCAAGAAGCTGATTAAACAGCATGATCATTACATAGGCGCAACTTGTACTGGGGTCAATAAAAGGCCACTCTAAAATGTGCAGTTTTGTAACACAACACAATGCCAGAGATATCTCATGTAGTGTGGGAGCATGTAATTGGCATACTGACTGCAGAAATGTCCACTAGAGCTGTTGGCAGATGATTGAATGTTAATTTCTCTACCATAAGCCGCCTCCAACGTCATTTTAGAGAATATGGCAGTACGCCCAACCATCCTCACAACCGCAGACCCTGTGTAACCACGCCAGCCCAGGTCCTCCACATCCGGCTTCTTCAGCTGCGTGATCGTCTGAGAACAGCCACCCACCCGGACAGCTGATGAAACTGAGGAGTATTTCTGTTTGTAATAAAGCCCTTTCATGGGGAAAACCTTATTCTGATTGGCTGGGCCTGGCTCCCCATTGAGTGGGCCTTGCACCCAAATAGGTATGCCCTCCCAGGCCCACCCATCTGATGTGCCCCTGCCCAGTTATGTGAAATCCATAGATATAGGCCTTGTGAATTTCTTTCAAGTTATTGATTTCTTTATATGAACTGTAACTCAGTAAAATCGTTGAAATTGTTGTTCAGTATATATTCCTATAGCAATTTCTAGTAAGAAGAGTAAGTTTCCTTACTGTAAATTGTTACAGTGCTGGCTATAATCACTGCATTGTTGTATTGTCAGTGGAGACGTGTGGTCTCTCAAAGCCTTAGGGGAGGTTATGCTGCAGCCTCATTTAGCGCTACAGAGCTGCACACACTCCAAAGACATTTTCATCCCCTAGCCAATCCCCACAAAATATGTCTGTATCTTTAAGCAGTTAGAATGGAAAAGAAGTCTACATTTAATTGTCAACTATGGTTGCAACAAGCAAGCAGCTGCCTTATTTAGGGTTTCAGTACGTTGGTATGGAGAGCGATCAGTTTCTGCTGTATTTACGTTTAGGTCATCTTATCCAGTGACTTACACTCAGTGTAATATAGTAAGGTTGATAAAACAACCACATTTCAGAGTCTTTGCAAGTAAAAACTTTCCTCAGTAAAGCAGCTCTGCAAATATGAGTATTTAACCAAACTGTACTCATTACTTCCTGAGTATGGGCCCAGTACTCTGTAGAAAGCCCACTGAGACGCCTTCCCAATATAAAGGAAAGTGAGACTTGGCGATGGATCCTTTTAATGAGCATTATGATAATATGTTACAAGAGGGGGAGAGAGTCGTGTGTGCATGCTTGTACGTGTGTGTGTGTGAGAGAGAGAGAGAGAGAGAGAGAGAGAGAGAGGAGTAATGAGGAGAGGAGAGGGTCACTTCCTTCTGTAGAGATAGAAATTATACTCGAGGAGACTAGATTGAGAAATCTCTCACATAGAGACAGGCCTTGTCATACATTCACATTAAATAGGAGAGAAACTGTACATACACAATGATGAGACATTACATATGCAAATGGCCTCAAGACCCTACCCTACGCTGACTTTGACTTGCTTTTGATACAAGTGACCCAATGCATCCTTTTGGAGGGAAAAGGCGCAACCCTCGTTCACAATTAAAAAAGTAATACTAGCGAGAGTTGTGCCTTTTCCTTCCAAATGCTCATATAACGTTTGGGTTGTACCTCGTCTCACATTGGTTGAGCGCCTTATATTCCTCTCCGATGCTTAATTTCTTAACGATAAAATCTAAATAAACTCCTGAGAATTGGACATCAACAAAACATGACATGACACATGAATGGCCATTTTCATCTCTCCACAGGTATCCTGCAGAGTTGCAAAGCTATTCATCCAAACAAGTACAGTGTGGATAAATTACAAGAGATATGTTCCCAAAACACAGAATAGCACAATTTCCAAATAATTCAATTTTTATGACGTTCATAGCATATTTGTTTTAGGATTAATTTAATATTCCATTGATTTTCATGCAATTTAAAAAACATTTGAAAATGTTATATTTATGTGTCACTTAATATTACCACAACATTCTCAGCATGCAAATATATACATCCCCATTTTGTTTCTCTGCGGAATTTATGGCAAATCACATTTGGGCAGTGCATTGTAGACCCACTACAAAGTGATATAGACACAAAGCATTTTAATTTAATTCATCTGAACAGCATTTTATCAAATACTGTAAACACAATGTTAAGTTCCCAAGCTAGGTCTTCAATCCTCTGCACCACCAGAGAGGCTCTCTTTCATTGGATTTTTTTTAGTATATAGCCATGGCAGTACGGTCAATCAGGAATTCCATGCTTCCTTGTTACCCTTCTTTGACATAAATATCCCAGGGATACAGGGCCTTTGGAAAGTATTCAGACCCCTTCCTTTTTTCCACATTTTGTTACATTACAGTATTGTAAAATTGATTAAAATTATTTTTTCCTCATCAATCTACACACAATACCCCATAATGACAAAGCGAAAACAGGTTTTTAGAGATGTTTGCAAATGTATATAAAAAATATAAAAAATAAATACCTT